>NW_025536600.1:0-54639 GCF_020615455.1 Coregonus clupeaformis
ATTGTGACGTCACGAGAGGCTACACTGCTTTCAGCGGGATTGCTCAAGTAGTGCAAGGAGACAAGGTTCAAACAAAACAAGGATTTTATTATAGGTCTTGGGAAATTAACGAAAATATAACAAAATTCTGTTCTCTTGTGGCTCTTTGGGTTAGACAGTTCAGGGATGTCTCTTCCACATCCAAAGTCATAATTCTCACTCGTTCAGATAACTTTTCCCCAGCCTTACTGTAGTCCACGTTGCAGCTAGTGGCCAACCCAGCAAAAAAGTCCTTCCAAATGTCTCTCACGTATTTCCCACAGGTGCATATATCCAAAGGTGAGTATTTCCCGAAGGTAAGTATCTCCAAATCCTTATATTCCTCATGGAAGTGGACCGTGCAGCACTCTTGTCCTCCAGAGAGCCCAGGTTGGAGACTGTGTCTCTTCACCCCCCACACACTCCCCTCAGTGTGTCTCTTCCCTTCCCAAACCTTCAGCTCATCAGCCCTCATTTGTTTCAGCTGCGTGGGAAGATTAGGCCATAGAGGGGGTGGAGTTCCCGACCATACCAGCAGATGGAGCCATAGCTGTCTGGGGTTTGCAGCCACCTCAGGGGGGGATGTAACGTCCCTCCAGGACACAGCCTCTCGTGACATCACACATCCCCCTCCTCGGGACCGACGCTCGTCCGGGTAAAGGCAGTTGAAGAAGGCATCACGCCGGAGAGGGCGTCCGCATTGCCGGTGCTTGCCAGACTGCTCTCTCTTCAACTCCTCCAACTCTAGGACCAGTGACTCAGCCTCCTGTTGTCTCTCCTTGAGTTTCTTACTGAACGCATCAGCCTTGGTTTTAGCAGAGTTTAGCTTCTGTTGAGCAGCTTTCAGTTCCTTCTCTCTCTCTGCCTCCGCATTCTTCATCTTGTTCTCCAACACCTTGCACTTCTCCTCTGCCTTCTTCTGACCTCCTTACTACTGCGCAGGGTCTCCTCACACTCCTCGATGGTCCTGCGCAGCCTCTCCAGCTCCTCCTGTTGCTTGGTGGAAGGAGCTCTGTTGGAGTTTAGCCTGGAGGATATCTAACTCTTCTGTCTTCATGTCTAACTGTTGCTTTAACAAACGATACCCTCTCAGCGGTCCCCTTCCAGACCAGACAGTTCTTTGTCCAGATTCTGCAGCTCCGTCTCGTGTCGGTCTGGGCACCTGCCATCCTATCAGAGCCCGGGCGAGTGAGTAACTCGGAGGATTGCACCGGAGCCTTCCCAGGATGAGTCTTGCCTCTCGTTTCCGAGGTACTTCGGGTTATCCTCTCCTGAGACTCTCTCCAGAGTGGGTAAAAGGCTGGGCAGTCTCGGTCCAATTAGGGACAGGGACGGGGAGGGGAATCAACCACCCCCGCCGTCGTGTGTATGGTTCCCCGTGTGCTGGTCATTGTAAGTTCAGTAATGGGGTATTTCTCTGGTGTCCCCCTGGACACAGGAAACTGGGAGGACTTTCCCCGAGGGTCAGACACGTTGGGCCCACCAAACCTTACGCACCAGGGTGGCCCGGCTACCAGAATCAGTAAGGCCTCCACATCATGGTGATTCACAGTTACCGGGCAGGTGGGGGGGGTCGATCTGGGCCGCCATCTACGACTCCCAAGAGCGAGGGCAACACGGTGTGTGTGGGTGCTGAGCTGGAGGACTCCCGCAGTGGGCTAGGTTCATCGGCTGGTTTCCCACACTGCCAGGAGATATGTCCCATCTCCCCACACCGGTAACACTGTCGAGTTTCCCCCTCTGGTGTACTCTTCTGACCCGCTGGTTTCTGGCTCCCCCTGGAGCCGGGATAAGTCCTGACGCCGCGGGGTTCGAGACCTGTGGGGTCCCTTTGGACGGGTTCTTTTCATTTGTGGTGGGGCCGCACTCCCGGGGTCTTTTTCGGGAAGCATTCAGCATCTCCGCTGTGGCCTGGTACTTTTCCACAGCTTCCACGGTCAGATCAGCCGTGGTCAAGGCCTGTTGACTGATGAACCGTTTTGCCTCATAAGGCAGGGCGCGTAGGTAACGCATCCACCACAACGGCCTCCACCACCGCCAGCTGCTGTATTCCTCATGATGCCATTTCCCTTGCGATTCGGACAAGTCTCATTGCATCTGCGCCCGAGGAGGTTGGTCTGGTTGGAAGGTCCAACTGTGAAAGCGCTGGGCCATACCAAACCTTTGTGAGTCCATATCTGCTGAGGATCTCAGACTTCAGGGCATCATAGTCAGTAACCTGGTCAGGGCCCAGGTCCCGGACAGCATTCAGCGATTCCCGGTTAGAAAGGGGGCTAACAGACCAACCCACTGTTGCTTGGGCCAGGCTTCCCTAGTGGCCGGGCTCAAATGCATGCAGGTATGCCTCAATGTCATCGGTAGCTCCCATCTTAGATATAAAGTCACTTGCCTTTATTGGGCGGGGGTATTTTGGACAACCCTCTGTCTCTGCAACTGCAATTTCCTCTGCCTTCAGAAGGTTGGCTTTCTTTTGCTCCTCCAAGAGAGCCACGTTTGCTTGCATCTGGGCTTGCTGGCCAGCAACAAGGGCTTTCAATATGTCCTCCATTTCAGTCGGCGGGGGAGCCTACGGCCAACTTGGAAAACTGGGTGATCAAACCTTGTATCCTCCTCTGACATGCACTATTAACGCTTGAGCGTGCCCGATTCTCCACCATCTGTGACGTTACGAGAGGCTACACAGCTTTCAGCGGGATTGCTCAAGTAGTGCAAGGAGACAAGGTTCAAACAAAACAAGGATTTTATTATAGGTCTTGGGAAATAAGAAAATATAACAAAAATTCTGTTCTCTTGTGGCTCTTTAAGGGTTAACAGTTCAGGGATGTCTCTTCCACATCCAAAGTCATAATTCTCACTCGGCCAGATAACTTTTCCCCAGCCTTACTGTAGTCCACGTTGCAGCTAGTGGCCAACCCAGCAAAAAGTCCTTCCAAATGTCTCTCACGTATTTCCACAGGTGCATATATCCAAAGGTGAGTATTTCCCAAAGGTAAGTATCTCCAAATCCTTATATTCCTCATGGAAGTGGACGTGCAGCACTCTTGTCCTCCAGAGAGCCCAGGTTGAGACTGTGTCTCTTCACCCCCACACACTCCCTCAGTGTGTCTCTTCCCTTCCCAAACCTTCCAGCTCATCAGCCCCTCATTTGTTTCAGCTGCGTGGGAAGATTGGCCATAGAGGGGGTGGGAGTTCCCGACCATAAGCCAGCAGATGGAGCCATAGCTGTCTGGGTTTGCAGCCACCTCAGGGGGATGTAACGTCCCTCCAGGACACAGCCTCTCGTGACATCACAATATATATATATATGATTTTGTCCAAATTATAAACTTCTTCACAATTATCCTTATTATATCTAACCCCCTAATACAGCATGCCTCTAGAATTTATAGTGCGGGTGATCAGGTCACACTATAAAGCCGGGACAGATTTCAGAGGTCATTGAAATCATTCAATTAATTGTTTCATCCAATAGTATACTACTCATTAATAACCATCAAAACATTTCATAAATGTTCTATCCCGAGTGTACAGTAAGTCCTTAGTACAGCTCTTTTCAAAATAAATCACACGTATTTACTTATCACTCAGTAAATAAAACCCAAATTACATGTGTATGCCCCTTTAAGATATTTCACTTCCATCTCGTCCACAAAACCAAAATAGAAATAAAATCTTATATAGAATAACATTTCATACTAAGTAGTTTGTTTGTGGTTATTCGAACACCATATAGTAAAACAATAAACAAACAAAAAATGGCCAGGCCTTATTTATTTTGGTAGCTCCCTATGACAACCTAAAAATAAAACTACTTAATTTTACTAACTAGTCCCACCCTAGCCTACAGACTTTTTTAACATCCCAATGAGATAAAGAAATCCCCATGTTCCTGGAAGAGAAAGTATACATGTCCAAAGATAGTAATTACACACAAAACATCATACATATATCCCCAGTCCTATATGATCAACAATCATTAACCCCAGCATCGATTTAAAATTGTTTGATACGTCGTGTCCTACTTTAACCCCTAACATAATATTATAGGAGACTCCCATCAATCCTTAAAAGAAAACTCCCACTTAGAAGACACTAGATAATAACACATTTCATTAAGTTAACTACACCTTCCACTATAAACCTGCTAACCCCTTTTTAGTAATTTAAACGTCGTCAAACCGTTGCATTGATGTTTTTTTTAAAAATATAAACTTATTTCATAATCCAAAACCCATAAAAAGATGTCTACTTAATCCATCAAGCCAACGAGCAACAACTACCTCCCAAGGTTCAATGTACTATACACAAATTATCGTTATTCGAAGTAATAAAACATCATCATAACTCACTGCTGTTTAAACAAACTATATAATGTCATAATAAAATGATCAATTATCAAATATCGTTCCTTATTCAACTATCGAGACATGTTCTTCATTAGTTAATCGTCTCCACAAAGCAATACACCCAATAACATATTCTCATTCTCCTAAATAGAAATAATTACTTCCTATTAAACAATCCCATTCAACATCAAGTCAACCTGTCTCATCACCCAATTAACTTATTTTTTAAACCCTCTACAATATCTATCATACCTAACGCTAATTTCCCTTAGTAACGGTACCTCAACAGATGACAAATTATTTTATATTTATAGTAAAAACCAATAAAACATCCAATTCACCAATATGCAATTTTTAATTACTATGTTATCCTATCCGACATGGATTGGTAGGACAACATCTTTCCTAAATATTATCAATGAAACCAGTAATTCACATCAATGTAAAATATTTGCTTTCTGTCCCTTACTGGATTCGAACCAGGGACCCTCTGCACACATCGACAACATTCACCATCGAAGCACGTTACGTGTCCACCAATGCCACACAAAGCATCACTTCCTGTTCATAGAGCAAGTGACGTCACCCAGCGAAAACCGCACTAGCTCTCACCGCTAACTAGCTAGCAATTTCCTGCCGATAATAATAATATGCATTTAGCAGACGCTTTATCAAGCGACTTACAGTCATAATATTCAACCTCCTATGACTTCCTACAAAATACGCGATCCTTGTACACCTAACTTAACCCATAATGTCCCCTCATAGCGCTCTCACGTTTCAGCAAGCCCCAATGGTTAACACCCGCAGACAAAATGGAAATTCTTCAATTTTTACTAGCAGACCTAATAAACCACTTTCAAACATCGTTCTGCATTTACCTCTATCATAGGGTTTAAAAACAAACTTAACAACATTAACCATCCTAAATTTCCATAGTAACGCCATGTTTGGTTCAGTTGATCTATTACCATATAAGACATTCCCTTCTCCATGCGTCGTAAACTATATCCTATTTCTCTTGTAATCAACTAAAATCATGCCACGCAATTAAACCATCACTTCCGCCATTATCAGAATGAATGAGATCTATTAATTATCCTTTCTAAGTAAGCTACAAGTAACACCAAACACTTGCTGTAGTTTACCATCATATATTGAAATCATCCATTTATCACAATCCAATTTATCTATAGACATATTCCACCATTGTCACTCGTTTAATCTAGCAACACTTATTCAATGACTAAAAAAATTACCACCATGTACTCTCCTCTCCATACCCGTTAACATTTTAGCAGATGCTTTTATTCCAAATGACATTATTATACTTATACTAGCCCCCTTGGGAATCGAACACCCAACCCCGGCGTTGCAAGCACCGTGCTCACCAACTGAGCTACAGAGGACCACAGATGAGCGTATAGTGCCTTTTTTCTGATAATGTTATAATTGTAGCCTATTGCATTACTTTAGTTTAAAATATAAGTTTGTTTATTCAACAAATCTAGAACCCACTCTAAATTGGTGCTATTCACTCAGCATAATAGCCAAAGCTCCTTGCATCCCCTAGTTCACGAATCGAAAATACATTATAATTCTAGAATTCAACTATTCGCATACATCACTAGTGTCATGCAAACTATAGAATAAAGTAATAACAATTGGAATTTTGTCAAATAAATGTTTTCCATCCAACTATTCAAACTTGCTTCAAATATCTCTTTCAGCTCGATACAGTCAAGCAAGTATGACTCTCTTTTAACCGGAAATGAATTCATGGCATTAGTAAAGTCTATTCACATCCCAACAATAACTAATAATATATCTATATTCATACTATTATAATACCTTACTTTCATTCCAGTCTACCTAAACAATTCAAATTATGGCCAAATCTCTCTTATCCAAATTGCCAGTCCGCTATTCAAATGTAACTGTCCTTTCTGATTTAGACTATAGACACTCCCTCCTTCTTTCCCCGTTGAATAAGTGAGTCCTTCAGTCTGAAAAGACTCAGGCTGCTAAATCGTCCAGTCTTATCCTGACTGTTCCTTCAATCTAAACAACCCACAACTATAGCTAAACTATACTTAGAAAACCTAGACTCTGTTCAGCGATGCAGAATCTATGCTTTTATTGAAAAGACAAGTTAATCCTCCTTTATTTCAATGATAATGGTCAGTAGTTTTAGTATCTGGCACATACCACAATCTTTATCAGAAAATAGCTTTGAAGGACACAGATCTCCCACGCTCAACGTAATCAACTTAGCAGTCAACAAGTCAAAACCCCACATTCATTGATTTGGAAACAGATCTAACGACCTAACCAAATGAATTATATTTTCCCCTAATATACTAAAATTCCTTGACTATCTTACCTCTGCTTCCGAAATAATAGATAGTTTATTATAATGCTTAATTCTACCACATGTCCTATGTACTCTCTCCCATTTCCACGCACGTCTACGTGTTTGGGCAAAGTCAACACCTATAATTTTATCCCCCGTATTAAATCACACTACATAAAATTCATTATATTCCAATATATTCATATCTACCAAAACCATTCATGTTTCTAATTATTCTTTATTGCCACAATCTGTTAATCACAATCTAGTCTCAGTGGAACGAACAACAAATTTCCCAAATCCTTCCCTCCTAGAATCATATATGCTGGTCACTATTCCCTGATCTTACAAAATTCTATGACAGGCATTGTTGTACCAAACTCCAAAGATATAATTTACAAGAAAAGCTTATTTTTCCAACGATATAATTATCAAACACACCTCTATATCTCATCATTCAAACTTCAGAGTGCTACTAATTTACATCATTATACCACTCTTATTCCATAGTTATACAATGTTGTTCTCAAACGCCCTTAATTACTATTTTATTACTAATTTATTCTATCAAAGGGCCCAAATTTGGCATGTTAACCCTATCCTAGTTATTATTTTACTGTAGTCAATTTATCATAATACTACATCACCTCTAAAGTTTTTAAATATAATGTCAGAAACATACCCTAAAAGATTTATCAAAATACAATGCATAGACGTCATATGACCACACCGGTACACGTGACCTGTTCCTCCAACAGAATTTATTCTACCCCTCCTGGTAACGTGAATTTTCTACACTCAGTTGGTCAATGAATATCCACGCACCATTCACTCTTCCCTCTTGGTGTGAGACCGGGTCGTCCTTCCTACCAGGTTATACTCAAACAACGGTCCAGGAAAGGTGCGCCAACCTTTCTCCACCAAACACCGACACTTCAAACGACCTTAAACACAGCTTCTCTCCCAACACAGAAAATAAGCTGTTATCTGCAGGATTTCTTATTATTCTCATTCATACAGATGAGCAGCCACTTGTGCCCAAATGAATCAGACAGTTGAATGACTCACAGCCGCCCAAGCAACCCATTCACCCATACGAGATGAGCAGACCCTACTCTATTTAACACTTTCTCAATATTTTGAAGCCCTGTAGCTATTTAACCTGTTCACCTACTCAGGATGACCGGTGTTACTCCAATTTATGCTGTCACCTACGCCGGATGACCTAACTTTTTTACCTGATCGACCCACCTAATTTTGGCATCACCACAACACAGGATGATGCCCTACCTACCCGAGCAGACCTCTAACAATGAATTCCTCATTAGAGCGGTACCGTAGGTCCCAAATTTAGCTAGCCACCTGCCCGTTCAGACCTCTGGAGTGCTAATTTTAGCTCTCCAAAGCGGTATCCACAGGATTTCTATTTATTTAGCCCAGGTGTTACACTTCCTCTACACACCTGGACTTCTACTACGCTTTCCTAAGCGACCTGTAAATTCGGCCCTCTTTCTCTGATACACTTTCGCGCACAGAGAAAGAGCGTTATTGCACAAGGATTTCGCCTACCTAAGCAGTCCTCAAGATGATTCACTTCACTACACGTCTAGAGCGGTATCGTAGGTCTTTTTAACATGTTATTGTCTGATCGGTCAACCAGCTGGACAGCTGCCCGTGCCGAAATGACCCAGACAGAGCGATCAGCAAGATGAATCAAATCAATTGAACAGACGGTTCAGACAAACAACAGAGTGACATCGACATGTATTCTTAAATTCAAAAGCCCATAGTCTCTAATTTTCTGGTTCTTAAATTTGGAGAGACCTACTTTGGTATTTCTTTAGATGTTGCCGAGCCCCGGATCGGACCACACAAACGTTATACTATATAAGTAAGAACTTGGCTTACCTTTTAAAAGCGGCCACTTTTGTTTGTATGGTCCGTCCAAGCCGTTTCACAACTGCAGATGTATACCGTCTCTGGTCCCTATTTTTCAACTCCTGGCAAAGCTCGCCAATTATGTCGTAGAAATATTTGACTCAAAAAGTAGTCAACTTAAAAATATTTCCAAGAGACTGGAACTTGTGAATTTAGACTTTTATTATTTGCATAACAAAGCTCGAGCTTGCTCCATGGAGCAACAACTGTCTCTCTTTGGCTTAGAGCTTCCTTTTATACACACAAATGCATAATCATGTTACATAGCATTTACAGTCCCTCCCCTTAGGGCAAATGATTAACTTATTTTAGTGCCACTCTACCCTTATCTTTCAAACGTCCAGATGTCACCTGTAATTTACTCCAAGGTCATGGGCGCTTTTCCATAGGAAGCCTCTTCCCTAATCTCATTATATTGGTAGCAGACCCTTTCCCCTAATCTCATTATATGGTTGCAGACCCTTTCTTTACAAATAATACACGTACATACATTAAGGCATTTATCATTTACCATCCTCCCCTGGCCCTTGAGACTATGTGCATGTGGCCATGTGTCAGGTCATAGGGTCATAAGCAAAACAAATGATAACACTAGGTCCATTGTTACTCAATCTCCACACAGCCATCACATGTCATTGACATACCCAGACCAGCTGCAGGGGAGTTTATGAAAAACACATAAATGTCTCTGCTCTGTATTAACCCTTCAACTGGTTCTCAATCCATAAACATTTTAAGGCATATACAGGTAAAAGTCAGTAAATTAGAATATTTTGAAAAAACTTGATTTATTTCAGTAATTGCATTCCAAAAGGTGTAACTTGTACATTATATTTATTCATTGCACACAGACTGATGCATTCAAATGTTTATTTCATTTAATTTTGATGATTTGAAGTGGCAACAAATGAAAATCAAAATTCCGTGTGTCACAAAATTAGAATATTACTTAAGGCTAATACAAAAATGGATTTTTTAGAAATGTTGGCCAACTGAAAAGTATGAAAATGAAAATATGAGCATGTACAATACTCAATACTTGGTTGGAGCCTCCTTTTGCCTCAATTACTGCATTAATGCGGGCGTGGCATGGAGTCGATGAGTTTCTGGCACTGCTCAGGTGTTATGAGAGCCCAGGTTGCTCTGATAGTGGCCTTCAACTCTTCTGCGTTGTTGGGTCTGGCATTCTGCATCTTCCTTTTCACAATACCCCACATATTTTCTATGGGGCTAAGGTCAGGGGAGTTGGCTGGCCAATTTAGAACAGAAATACCATGGTCCGTAAAACCAGGCACGGGTAGATTTTGCGCTGTGTGCAGGCGCCAAGTCCTGTTGGAACCTGAAATCTCCATCTCCATAGAGCAGGTCAGGTTGCAGCAGGAAGCATGAAGTGCTCTAAAACTTGCTGGTAGACGGCTGCGTTGACCCTGGATCTCAGGAAACAGAGTGGACCGACACCAGCAGATGACATGGCACCCCAAACCATCACTGATGGTGGAAACTTTACACTAGACTTCAGGCAACGTGGATCCTGTGCCTCTCCTGTCTTCCTCCAGACTCTGGGACCTCGATTTCCAAAGGAAATGCAAAATTTGCTTTCGTCAGAAAACATGACTTTAGACCACTCAGCAGCAGTCCAGCTCTTTTTTTCCTTAGCCCAGGTGAGACGCTTTTGGCGCTGTTTCTTGGTCAACAGTGGCTTGACACGAGGTATGCGGCAGTTGAAACCCATGTCTTTCAAGCGTCTCTTGGTGGTGGATCTTGAAGCCCTGACTCCAGCAGCTGTCCACCCTTGTGAATCTCCCCCACATTTTTGAATGGGTTTTTTTTTCACAATCTTGACTAGGGCGCGGTGATCCCTATCGCTTGTACACTTTTTCTGACCACAGTTTTTCCTTCCCTTTGCCTCTCTATTAATGTGTTTGGACACAGAGCTCTGAGAACAGCCAGCCTCTTCTGCAATAACCTTTGTGTCTTTCCCTCCTTGTGCAATGTCGATGGTCGCCTTTTGGACAGCTGTCAAATCTGAAGTCTTCCCCATGTTTGTGTAGGCTTCAGAACTGGACTGAGAGACCATTTAAAGCCCTTTGCAGGTGTTTTGAGTTAATCAGCTGATTAGTTTGTGGCACCAGGTGTCTTCAAAATGTAACCCTTACACAATATTCTAATTTTGTGACACACGGAATTTTGGATTTTCATTTGTTGCCACTTCAAATCATCAAAATTAAATGAAATAAACATTTGAATGCATCAGTCTGTGTGCAATGAATAAATATAATGTACAAGTTACACCTTTTGAATGCAATTACTGAAATAAATCAAGTTTTTCAAAATATTCTAATTTACTGACTTTTACCTGTAGGTGTTTAATTCTACAACATATGTACTTCAAATCATCCATAATAGCTATGTTGATCCCGAGGGGAGACTCACAATCCTCTCCGGCATTGGATTTGCAGGTGATTTTGTCTAAAATATGACTAAAATTGAGATGGAGTCTTGCATCTTGTGTTTCAGCATTTAAACTGGTTGTGATCCCGTCACAGCTTTTGATATCCTGGTTCTTGGTTTTAAGAGGATGGGTCTTGGTCTGTAGACTTGGCTCCAGTCTTGACTCCAATGCAATATATAATCCTGTAAAACAACTACTGCTATTAAGATCTCATATCTAATAAAACTTTCTCAACTTTACTCAACAGACCACCTCATCGATGGTGAGACACTCATGGGCTTGAATTACAGGATGATCGAACAGCTGTTTCCTGTCATGAAAACTCAAGTTCAATTTGCTAAATTAATTGGAAATGTAAAGAAGTATGTAACTGTGAGGTATTTATCAACTATTTTTCAATATAATGAGCTCTATATAATTGCTCATTGTACAACAAAGCTATTGAACTTGTAATCCCATAACAATAATTCAAACCTTGTTTCTTGCTGTACAGATTTTACAATCTGTTTTGTATTTGTGACGACAGAACTAAACATGTAAACGTATATGCTTCTATGTCTCAGCTCTCTCCAACAAGACCAACCCACCACAATGTGCTACCAGCCAACAACCAACCAACAACCACCATCCACCAACCAACACAACTGTGGCCCACAATATCCACCCTTCCTGAGTTCCCCACAGTCCTGCAGTGTAAACTCAACCAACAGAGTGAAGATTTCACTCTCCCACTCATCGGTCCAAGTGGAGGAGCCAAATCATCCAAGTTTAATTTGATTCCATGTGCACAAACTTGGTAAGTTTATAAATTGGCACATCATGTGAGTTTGTGTGTGCGTAGTCATGGGATGTGTTATGCTGTAATGGAACACTACATTGATTTACTATTTTCGAAGGTACCCTACAAGCAGACAATATACCGACGTCTGTACATCATTGGTGGCCAACTACCCATTTCTAAGGGACCGTACAGGACAAGGATATGTGAGTGATATTTGTACTTTATTTTTTTACATTTCACAGTAATGTGTGGTCATTACTAATAACTACATCTCCATTCTCCTTTACTAAGGAATCATGTCATGGGATGATAAAAAGAAATTAAAAAAGAAAAACTCTTGTCTGCAAAACAGAGGTTGCAATCATCAGAGCTAAGTTCACACAGAAAAGGAGTTCTGATGGGAATGCAGGCCCAGCATCAAAGACGGCTAAGGTTTGTGGCTAACCTTACCCCTACCACTAAACCTGAACTTTGTTCCAGCATGTGTTTGCTTGTCAACAAAGATGCAGTTAATAGTTTGTGTATAATTTGAGTATATATGGACCATACAATATATGCGACTATCCAATGAAGTGGGAACATTCTTTAAAAATCAAGAGCTTTACCTGTACATATGTGTGTTTCTGTCATAGGTGACTATAACGTGCATGATGTGGAGCTACTTGGGGGCGTGTCTGCTACACCACTTTTGAACCAAGTAAATAACAGTCATATAATCGTCAACATATGCTCATTGGATCATCAATTTGAAACAGACTCTCACTTTTCTTATTCTGACGAAATTGACTGGTATGGTACTAATCTTTGTTAGGCATTGATGCAGAGGACACTTTAAGTGTGACAAAGCAAATCGAAAGAATGAAGGAGGAATGCAAAAGAAACCATCCTGACAAAATGAAGAGGACATCGGTGGAGAGCGACCATTTTATCGGCACCCACCACACCAAAGAGATCCTTAATGAGTTTCCTGCCCTGCATCACTGCGAGTTAGGTCACACATTTGCAATTTTTTAAGTCTATGTGAATTAAGTTTAACCTACAGAAATACAATGTGTGCAAATTATCTTTTCAGATCTTCTCAGAAATGAATCTAGTCCATGTAATGGATATAGACAAAAGATAATTCAAGGACTCGCAAGGCTAGTGGCAAAATGATAGCAGAGGTAGAGAGGCGAGGGGTGAGGGACATCATCCTGCTGTTTCGACAGTCCCTGAAGGACAATACAGAAGAGGCACAGGGGAATTTGATTTTCTTCCTTCCCTTTCTCCTTCCCTTTCTTTTAATGTATAGTACATAAAAAACATGTATTTTGTAATAAAATTAGCAAGTGTAGTAAGATCATTGCTTTACTTTACTAGGACTCGAGACCACAGCAGCGATCCTGCTCTTGCCCGACCTCTTCAATGAGGACCCAAGTGGCCTTTACGTCTGTGACAAGGTATGCCTATGCACAAATAATCGGTTTCTTCATAAACGTAAGTGTACATGCTTATATAAAAATTCAGCTGAACATTTGTTATGTTCTTTGTTAATTGTATGTGTATTAATCTTTTCTTACTTTTGTTGACACAGATTTCACCGCTCCCCACTCCTTTACTGCACATTGGCAGAAATCCATTTCACCATGAGAGTGAAATCACGCTGGCCTTTGATGGGGAGAAAATCCATGCCATAGAGGACGTCCCCATGGGACTTGGGGCTCTGCTAGGGCTGTATTTTTATTTTCAGTTAAATTTCCCAAAAATGTCAAAAACACTTATGTTCTTAAGTTACTGTGTTCTGGGGATAAGAGCAGTTGGGGTGAAGTTACCAGGGCCGGTAATAAAGATGGCAAACTTCCTAACATAACTAAGTGGTTTTTGGGCAAGTGGATGTTGGATACACACTAAAGCAACAAAATGCAATCGGTATTTAGCATCAAGTCAACAATATTGTTAGTTTACCTATGATTCATTTTTAATGTATGTTGTTTTATTGTACATTATTTTATTTTTAAAATTTGTAGTGAAAAGCACTATACAAAGTAAATGTATTATGGTCTGACATGTTTGCAGAAATTTTGCAATTTTTTAATGTGTTTTCTTTAGTAAATTGTTTTATAAATATTAATTCATATTTGTGGTGCCACTAAATAAACAATTAATTATTTAAATCAATATTGTCATTATTAATACAATATTTTTTTAACAGGGAGTTAAAAAAATTAACCCCAAAATGTTATTCGAATAACCTTTTTCAAGGGTTCTTCGAATAACTTATAGGGGTTCTCCCACAGTTTCAATTTGAAGAACCCCTAAAGGATACTCCAGGAACCTTTACTTTTTAGTGTACCACTTCTACCATTATTTGAAACCACAATTTTTGCATCTTATTGTTTGCCTCTTGCCTGCCTGCTAGCCGTAATACTGTAAAACACATTTACCTTTTCACAAAATGTAAAGGACAGAATAAACTTAATGATAGGGAATGACTAGGGCTACAAAGAACATTCTTCAAGATGACAGGTGAAGACGGTGTCTCATCTTCAGCAGGGTAAGGTCTTCGTTCAACCTGGAAAATAAGTTCAAACTGTTCTGCATATTATTTTTGACATTATGCTATATCTGTGTTGCTGCAGAGGACAGACACTTTCCGGACGGTTGCTCCAGTCTAATCAATGCCAGAAGAGGAAATCCATCCAGTAACACAAAAGGGCCGCTACAGACAGACTGATCCACTAGTTTTACATGAGGATGGTAAGACACAGTTTGCTTGTAACACAGAAAGGGGTGATGTGAGTCATCTGATGTGTTTGCTGTGCCTGCCTTCCATCATACTACTACAGATCTGCGATTTGCTGGAAATCTTGCTGACCCAAATGGCACCGTAGGGAAATGGCCAGCTTGGTCTAGGATGTATACCAGAGATATTAAGCTTTTTCCATGTACATAAACCACTGAAGGCAGATTAAGGATTAAGACGAGTCAGAGGTGACCTGGATTCATGGCCCTCAAATAACACACACCATGTAGGCTACTGTACTTTTCTGCACTTACAACAAAATGTATATATTTTAATTGAAAATGTATACATGAATGCTGGATGATCTTGGTGATCTACAACAAAACTTTCTGTATAAAATGCATGTGTGCACTGACAGATAATGTACAATTTTGACAGAGTGAAGCTTACTTCAACAGAAACACATCACATAATTTTTCGCCTTACAATTCGGCTCATGGATGAGCAGAGGTTACGCTTGTATTTCCACATGGTGACCAATGACCAAAAAGGTTTGTGTGTGTGTGACATGAGGGCCAAGACAGAGGTGAATTTGGCCCCTATTACTGTCTACGGTGACTGTGCTGTGAGCAGGAGATAATTGGCTTAGTCATGGCACTGGCACGGTGGGTCATGTTCAAGGCTGAGTGCTCACATTGGGGACAGTTGAATTCAATTGTTTCAGTGGCAATATACTGTACCGTGACAAAGAAAATCTCTATTTATACTTTCTGAAGGCACTGTACCATAGCAGGGACTGCTTTGTCAACAGATGACGCCAAAACAGACAGTTACCACCAGCCAGTGATCTAGTCAAGTCACTAAACCTCGAGTCCGAGTCGAGTCAAAGCCAGAGTCCTTTATACTCGAGCCACGAGTAAAGTCACTTGATAGTGATAAAAGCTGTGGTCCAACCATTTTTAAAGCTACATTTCGTTACATTTGTGTTGTAAAGCTAACTACTCTGAACAAAAATATAAACGCAACATGGAACAATTTCAAAGATTTTACTGAGTTACAGTTCATATAAGGAAATAAGTCAATTTAAATAAATTCATTAGGCCCTAATCTATGGATTTCACATGACTGGGAATACAGATATACATCTGTTGGTCAAAGGTATCTTTAAAAACAGTAGGGGCATGGATCAGAAAACCAGTCAGTATCTGGTATGACCAGCATTTGCCTCATGCAACACGACACATCTCCTTCGCACAGAGTTGATCAGGCTGTTGATTGTGGTCTGTGGAATGTTGTCCCACTCCTCTTCAAACGCTGTGCGAATGTGCTAGATATTGGCGGGGAACTGGAACACGCTGTCGTAAACGCCAATCCAGAGCATCAATGGGTGACATGTTTGGTGAGTATGCAGAACATTGAAGAACTGGGACATTTTCAGCTTCCAGGAATTGTGTACAGATCCTTGCGACAAGGGGCCATGCATTATCATGCTGAAACATGAGGTGATGGCGGCGGATGAACGGGGACGACAATGGGCCTCAGGATCTAGTCACAGTATTTTTGTGCATTCAAATTGCCATGGATAAAATGCAATTGTGTTCGTTGTCCGTAGCTTATGCCTGCCCATACCATAACCCCACCGCCACCACAGGGCACTCTGTTCACAACAGCAAACCACTCGCCCACACAACGCCATACACGTGGTCTACGGTTGTGAGGCCAGTTGGACGTACTGCCAAATTCTCTAAAATGACGTTGGAGGCAGCTTGTGGTAGAAATTAACATTCCATTTTCTGGCAACAGCTCTGGTGGACATTTCTGCAGTCAGCATGCCAATTGCACAATCATTCAAAACTTGAAACATCTGTGGCGTTGTGTTGTGTGACAAAACTGCACAGTTTAGAGTTGTATTGTCCACAGCACAATGTGCGCCTGTGTAACGAACATGGTGTTGAATCAGCTTCTTGATATGCCACACCTGTCAGGTGGATGGATTATTTTATCAAAGGCGAAATGCTCACTGACAGGGATGTAAACAAATTTGGGACCAGCTCATGAAACATGGGACCAACACTTTAAATGTTGTTTATATTATTGTTCAGTGTAGATAATATAGCTCTCTAACATTTGCTGTTGTAGCTTGTATGCAATGTTCTCACTAAACTTTGAGCTTGCAGGGGCAGGCAGCTCCACCGGGACTGCTGCACAGAATAAATATCAGCCAGCGAAGAGAAGCACAAGATTGAAGTTCACTCAACTTTCTGGAGTTTTCCCTATTAGTTAACACTATCAAGGTTTCACTTTACGGTGGGAATTGTGAACGAATCAACGCAATATTAGCCACTTTCAATGCAACATACTGAAACAAAACGAACTATGCAAACTTAGTATGCAAAACTAACTATGCAAGAGATTTTGTTGTAGGCAGAACGCATCAGAGTAGGATTTTATTGCATTGGCATGCATCACTCAGGCCCATACTCTACACAGACCGGTTGCCATGTAACGTGTACGCTCGGAGTCGGGAAGCAAGTACAGGGAGTGATTTTAATAACAAATGAAACATTAAACAAAACAAGAAACACAAGTAGCATACAGACATGAAACACAGGAACAGAATCAATAACGCCTAGGGGAAGGAACTAAAGGGAGTGACATATATAGGGGAGGTAATCGGGAAGGTGATTGAGTCCAGGTAATACCGCGTAGGGTGCGCGTAACGATGGTGGCAGGTGTGCGTAATGAACAGTCAACTGGCGACCTCGGAGTGCCGGAAAGGGGAGCGGGGTAGACGTGATGGTACCATCCCCCTGACGTGCGGCTCAAGCTGCAGGCCAACACCGACCAGAAGGATGGTCCCGAGGACCAGGGACGGATAAGAAGCTTCTCCTGAGACCCGGGAACCGGTCGCTTCTGCGGAGGCGCAGGAACCTGTTGAGCCCGCCGAGGCGCGGGAACCTAATCGAGCCACCCGAGACGCGGGAGCCTGACGAGCCAGCTGAGGAGCCGCAGGACGACGCCGACACCGACCAGAGGGACGGTCCCGAGGACCAGGGTCGGAACAGTCGCTTCTCCTGAGACCCGATCGAGCTTGCTGAGGGAGCCTGACGAGCCGGCTGAGGCAAGGGAGACTGACGAGCCGGCTGAGGCACGGGAGGTTGCTTTGGCTGTGGCTTTCGGACCCGACATCACACCCCCCCCCCAAAAAAAAACTACTCCCCTGATGCTCCCTTTGGTGAGGCGTTATTCTGTAATTATTGCATGTTATTACTTTTCCATTACAGTGGGGGGAAAAAAGTATTTAGTCAGCCACCAATTGTGCAAGTTCTCCCACTTAAAAAGATGAGAGAGGCCTGTAGTTTTCATCATAGGTACACGTCAACTATGACAGACCAATTGAGGAAAAAAATCCAGAAAATCACATTGTAGGATTTTTAATGAATTTATTTGCAAACTATGGTGGAAAATAAGTATTTGGTCACCTACAAACAAGCAAGATTTCTGGCTCTCACAGACCTGTAACTTCTTCTTTAAGAGGCTCCTCTGTCCTCCACTCGTTACCTGTATTAATGGCACCTGTTTGAACTTGTTATCAGTATAAAAGACACCTGTCCACAACCTCAAACAGTCACACTCCAAACTCCACTATGGCCAAGACCAAAGAGCTGTCAAAGGACACCAGAAACAAAATTGTAGACATGCACCAGGCTGGGAAGACTGAATCTGCAATAGGTAAGCTGCTTGGTTTGAAGAAATCAACTGTGGGAGCAATTATTAGGAAATGGAAGACATACAAGACCACTGATAATCACCCTCGATCTGGGGCTCTACGCAAGATCTCACCCCGTGGGGTCAAAATGTTCACAAGAACGGTGAGCAAAAATCCCAGAACCACACGGAGGGACCTAGTGAATGACCTGCAGAGAGCTGGGACCAAAGTAACAAAGCCTACCATCAGTAACACACTACGCCGCCAGGGACTCAAATCCTGCAGTGCCAGACGTGTCCCCCTGCTTAAGCCAGTACATGTCCAGGCCCGTCTGAAGTTTGCTAGAGTGCATTTGGATGATCCAGAAGAGGATTGGGAGAATGTCATATGGTCAGATGAAACCAAAATAGAACTTTTTGGTAAAAACTCAACTTGTCGTGTTTGGAGGACAAAGAATGCTGAGTTGCATCCAAAGAACACCATACCTACTGTGAAGCATGGGGGTGGAAACATCATGCTTTGGGTCTGTTTTTCTGCAAAGGGACCAGGACGACTGATCCGTGTAAAGGAAAGAATGAATGGGGCCATGTATCGTGAGATTTTGAGTGACAACCTTCTTCCATCAGAAAGGGCATTGAAGATGAAACGTGGCTGGGTCTTTCAGCATGACAATGATCCCAAACACACCGCCCGGGCAACGAAGGAGTGGCTTCGTAAGAAGCATTTCAAGGTCCTGGAGTGGCCTAGCCAGTCTCCAGATCTCAACCCCATAGAAAATCTTTGGAGGGGAGTTGAAAGTCCGTGTTGCCCAGCGACAGCCCCAAAACATCACTGCTCTAGAGGAGATCTGCATGGAGGAATGGGCCAAAATACCAGCAACAGTGTGTGAAAACCTTGTGAAGACTTACAGAAAACGTTTGACCTGTGTCATTGCCAACAAAGGGGTATAAAACAAAGTATTGAGAAACTTTTGTTATTGACCAAATACTTATTTTCCACCATAATTTGCAAATAAATTCATAAAAATCCTACAATGTGATTTTCTGGAATTTTTTTCCTCATTTTGTCTGTCATAGTTGACATGTACCTATCATGAAAATTACAGGCCTCTCTCATCTTTTTAAGTGGGAGAACATGCACAATTGGTGGCTGACTAAATACATTTTTTCCCCACTGTATTTCTAAATTGTCTTTCTCTCTGCATTGTTGGGAAGTAAGCATTTCACTGTTAGTCTACGCCTGTTGTTTACGAAGCATGTGATGAATAGAATTTGGTTAGATTTATCGTTTGATGTAATATAATCTTTTTTGAAGTAAGTAAACACTAATATAGACAGACCCATGCTCTTCGAGGAGCTCCACTTTAAAGGCCCATACTACATCTAAAGACTTTGATCATGCCCTGACACAGTTAAAAGGGGGAGACATGAAAAGCTAGATACTTGAAAAGGTTCTATTGAGACATGGGGCAACACAACCTGTCACAATGCCCTTCAAATTCACATTGCCTCAACGATAGTTTAAGAAGTACCTCTAACTTGTGTCTACAACATTAAGCGGGGGATGCATTATGTAAGAAATACATTACATTTTGACATTTTAGTCATTTAGCAGACACTCTTATCCAGAGCGACTTACAGTAAGTGAGTGCATACATTTTTCATTACAATGGGGTGTAGAGTTCTGTACAGTACAGTTATTCTATATTTATCATGTTTATTGTGTGAATTTCTCAATTCGCCATACAATTGTGTGTGTTAGTCTTAAATTCTTAAATTCCTAAGTACACTTGGCTTGTATAGTACACTCACTATTTGAACTTGATTTGAACTTCTCTGGCCAGCAAGATGTCCAAAATAATCTATATGATCTTCAAACCTCTAATAAATCAATGACAACTAGGATCAAATAAGTCCTTTTAACATGAATGATTCAGTATTCGTTGAGAACCATCTTTGATATTGTGGACAATCATTATGACACCCTGTTCTTCAGCTGTACACCTTTGAAGTACAGAAGCTTTCAAAGCTTTAATTTCCCCTTAACCTTTTAAGTAGGCTATGATATGTGTGATGGCAGGCATGTGATTTAACAATAGAAAGCGATCACAAAACAGTTTTTAAATTATCAAATTCTTTGTCTGATTGGAAAATATATGAAATGTCCATTCGTATAGTTAGTTAGTTTAGGAATGACTCATTATAACACAACCTCAATGTTTTGTACCCAGCTCTCAGACCAACTCTACCATAACACAGCATCACACTAATGCCTGCAAGCTTTGTTCTTGTCCCCCACACTTTGAGGAGTGTTATTTGACGAACACAGTCCATTATTCATAGAAGCACAGTCATGTACTCTATGCAGACTGTGAACCCATTAGCAGCAAAGGACTTCAAATATGCTTCAGTGTTTCCCATGACCTTGCATGCTTCTGATCCATTTTTAGATGCCTTACGATTTCACATTCACCTTTGTGTTTACCAAAGGCTTATTGTTAGTATATCCTCGTTATTATTCACCAATTTAATGTATTGTTTGTTGCTGCAGTTCATTAACAATCATTGTCATCATTTTATAGATTCAATTTGAGATGAGGGCAGTGGAAGGTAGACCCCTAAATCATCCAAGAAAGAAAGCAAGAAGACAGCCATTATGATGCAGAAAAAACCTTCATTGAACTATTTACAGGTAATATAATATATACTGCTGCCTAAGGAAGGGTCTAGCAGTCAATACACGTTGCAGTTGTGCTTCCTGATGTTGTATATCCACTGCTTATTCTCTTACAGATCTATGTTCACGTGACCTATTTTGTACATAATGTATGTAAACTTTTGTGTAAATTCCTCTGTCTCTAAATGTTGTCTATCATTAGCAGCACCATATCTCCAAGTAAAATGTTGAGCATGTCTAAATGTACTTGGCGAATAAAGGTGATTCTGATTCTAAATATATACCTACCATAGGCATATCTGCTTCTATATGTATTCCCTGTATATATTACATGTAAACAGTTAACTAACGTTTTTCTGCATCGTAATGGCCGCCTACTTGCTTTCTTTGTATGCATTATATTTTACATTTTATTGTCGACATCCTGGTAAAATGAAGGTTAAGAGAAAAACACATATTGCCTTTATTTAACCAGGAAAGTCACATTCTTTTTTACAATAACAACCTGAGACGACATATGGTGAAACATATTGTTTGTTTGATGAGGGCTATAGACTACACAGCTAACTGATAGTGATTCTGGCAGGAAGAGTTTTATTCTGGGCTAGTTATTAATGACATTGATATGCTAAAAGGCTTATAGGAAACTTAGATATTTTCTTCATTAGGCCGCACCAGATGGACAGAATAGTCTTATCTTCGTCCGGTTCCAATTCGTTTAACAGGAGAGTCCTTTGATTGTAGTCTTGTGGTCTGGCATGTTAAAAATAGACCGTTGGGCAAAACACTGAGATAAGCCTGAATTGGTTAAGTAAGTGAGTACTAAATAAGTCTATGAAAGATCAAACTGTGCAACAGACACTATCTCTGTGTCTGTGTGTTGTGTCTGAAGCACCGCTATAGCCCTAATGGAATTCCCCTAGGGGGACAAATAAAGTTGTTTGAATTGAATTGACATATCTTACTGTATTTGACATCAGTGTGACCTGACAGGATGATTTTCTAGGCACTTAAATACGTCCATGGATGTAGTCAGGTGTATTAAAGCCTACTAATTTCGCTGTTCTACATCCACAGTTTATATACGCAAACTAACACGGGTTTGAAAGCTTATACTGCACATTATTCTTATGCTGATTGGAAGATGACTAGCCATAAAAGCCTACCGGGATGTAATTCAATTTTATGATTATTTTGTAATGATTATAATTACTGTGTCCACGCTGGAAAAGGATAGCTTACAGTTAAGAACATTAAAGCAGAAATCCGCAGTTGAAAAATAACAAAGTGCATCCGCCACTGTTTCAGTAAAAAGCTGATGGATGGGGCTGGAGAAATGTAACCCCTCTCAAATTCGTAGACAGAGCTATGGATGCAAAAATAATAGTTTTAACCATGTTTTGAGGCTATACAGTGTTCGTTTACATTTACTTTGTTTACAAACATTGGAGTAAAACAAGCTTATATTTTGGGTTCTCATGAGGTACGACAGTTGAACTAAGCTCATGAGGCCTTCATAAGTTATATTATTTAAGAATCAGTGGATACATATCATTTACTTATAAATTCCAAAATGGATGTAGCAACTGTAGATTCCCCCTTTAACATCTGAGAGGAATGAAATGACATGACATTTCCAAAATGGGAGAGTGTGACTGCATAAGTCATTTTTTCATTTATAGCTGCTGTCATTCTGCCTGCTCGTTCTGCATACCAATCCATTATTTCCTCTAGAAAACTCATAATTCATAAGCTCATTATGGAGGCTGTGGATGAAAAAGCTGTAAGAGGCCTTTGTAATGCAATTTCTGATCAGAAGTGGCATAATTTGAAAAGTCAAGAACAGTTTGAAATAAGTTTCTGTCTTTCTTATGCTGTAGTACTTTGACTTTTAAAGTGAGTTTGAGTAGCCAAGGTTGTCCGTGTTAGTAAATGGACAGTCCAGATCAGAGCTTGGTACGCTAGGCTACATAACCTTTTCCCCAATGCATTTGGTATGTTCCACAGCTCTGCTGTGGAGTTATCATGGAAGCCTTTTTTCTTGAATAATGTGATTTTTATACAGTAGCTGTATGCTGTAGGCCAGGGCTACACAATCCTGGTCCTTGAGGGGCGAAACACTTCTGGGTTTTATCCTCTCCTTCTAATCAGGGACTAATTCAGGCCTGGGACACCAATGAACTAGCAGGTAGAAACAAAAAACAGAAGTGTTTCTGCCCTCCAGGACCAGAATTGGGAAGCCCTGCTTTAGGCCCTATTTGATAATCCAGTGTTGTTGCCATTGCTTCAGACCCAGACCTGACTCCTCAGGTACATTGTTATCTCAAGCAACCAGTCACCAGTAGGGGGCAGAAGTAGTCCATGTTGTCATGCTTCTCCTCATCTCTCTCCTGGTGTTTCATTTATGAATTTGGGGACAAGGTGCAGAGCATTGAAGTGAATGCCTTTGACGTCTACTGGCTACACCTCTGCAGGCACACATGCATGAGGGAAAGGCTACTGCTCCTGTAGTCCCGTGTAGCTCAGTTGGTAGAGCAATACCAGGGTTGTGGGTTCGATTCCCACGAGGGACCAGTATGAAAAAAATTAAATTGTATGCGCTCACCAACTGTAAGTTGCTCTGGATAAGAGCATCTGCTAAATGACTAAAACGTAAATGTCCCCTGGTCAGCCATCTGGGGACTTTAACCTCTTGATCTTCCTGCAGCAGTGATGACTGCAGGACTCATTTGCTATGCGTTGCCGTGACACCCAGTATGAATCTGAACCCCAGATGACTCAGCTGAGCTTAAAGGTCCATAGAACAGAACATTTGTATGTGTTACAGACATCACGTTGCTTGCTTAGCGAGTACCACCTCCCCTTGATTCGGCTCATACCTGGCTGGAACTCGGGACCTCTGCTTTGCTAACACACGTGACTGCCCTCTTTGACAACGTTCCAACGGATTGAGCCACCCAAAAGTTACCAATTGCTTCAATCTATAGCTAGATGACTCCTGATATCTCCAGGAGTGATAAGTATAATTTTTGTCTTAATCTCTTGTTGTCTAGTACTGTCTTTTTGCTAGCTAGGGCCATCTACTTTAAGTGTCGTCTGTCTTCCCAGTAGCCTACTTGGTGTGTGAACTTCTGATTGCTATTAACTTGCAGCTGATTGTTGACATATCAACCAGGATTAAGGGGCAGGGGAAATGTGTGACTTGTTGTTATCGTAATCAGTGGCTGCATTGGAGGGGTAGTGGTTTCTCCTCTGCTAGGCAATTGGTGTTAGTACTTCACTCTCCCCTGTTTTCTCAGTGGCAGCTGTAAGCGTCGGTCTCGTCACCAAAACGAAGATGGTTCTGCTTAGTTGTTCAGCGGAGTTGTTCGAGGAAGGAAAGAGAGGAAGGCTCCACACCATCTCTCTCACTTGAGTATCTTACCTAGTTATTTTCAGATCTAATTTTGCTCTTTTGTAGCTTTGTGTGTGTTTTCTACACCTGTTCACGCCTGTCCCTGTAGGCTTTTACATATGCTCCCCACCTCTTGGCTGCAACCCTTCTAATTTAGTGTACCCTGCGCGCACAACCCATGTGGAATTCCTGGTCTCCGGCAATGTTTGGAACTGCCGATCTGCGGTCATCTCAGCCTATGCTGCCCTTCAGTCCTTAGACTTTTTGGCCCTGACGGAGTGATGGATCACCCCAGAGAACACTGCTACGCCAGCTGCTCTCTCTTCATCTGACTATGTGTTCTCTCATAGTCTGAGAGCATCTGGTTGTCGCAGTAGTGGCACAGGGCTACTAATTTCTCCTAAGTGGAGATGTTCTCCTTTCTCCCTCACTCACCTGTCCACCTGTCCATCTCCTCATTTAATTTCCATGCTGCCACTCAAGCTTAACCAGGTGCCCTTAGAGTGTTCCTCAATGAGATTAACACCTTGATAAGCTCATTTCCTGACGATGGCTCACCGCTTTCATACTGGGCGACTTCAATCTCCCGATGTCTGCCTCGATGAATTTCTTTACAACTCTTTCTTTCCCCTCCTTGTCTTTTTTACCTCACTCTTTCATAGTCCCCTCCCACTCACAAGGCAGGCAGTAGGCTTGACCTCATCTTTACTAGAGGCTGTTCGCCTACTAATCTCACTGCAACCCCCCTTCAGGTCTCTGATCACTATTTTGGTTCCTTTTCTGTCTCCCTCTCCTCCAAACAACCCACTCAGCCCCTACCCAGATGGTTATCCATTGCAATCTTCACTCTCTCTCTTCCAGTACTCTCTCCTCTTCTATCCTATCATCTCTCCCTTCTGCTAAATCCTTCTCCTTCCTGTCTCCTGATTCTGCCCTATTCGACCCTACTCTCCTCCCTTTCCGCATCCTATGACTTGCACTGTCCCCTTTCCTCCCGGCTCGGCCCTCCTCCTGCTCCATGGCTGAGGGACTCAATGCGAGCTTACAGAACTGGACTCCGTGCAGCTGAGAGAAAATGGAGGGAAAACTAAACTTATACCTTCCTCTGTATCCACTGCTAAAGCCACTTTCTATCACTCTAAATTTCAAGCTTCTGCCTCTAACCCTAGGGAAACTATTTTTACACTTTCTCCTCCCTCCTTAATCTTCCATCCCCTTCCCCCTCACTCCTCCCTCTCTGTGGATGACTTTGTCAACCACTTTAAAAGAAAGTTGACGACATCCACTCCTCATTTACTCAACCTATTGAGTCCACCGGTCCCACTCACACAGAACTACCCTACTCCTTGACTTCTTTCTCCCCTGTCTCTCAAGATGAAATCCTGCGACTAGTGAGGTCCAGCTGCCCGACAACCTGCCCACTCGACCTCATCCCCTCTTCCCTGCTCCAGACCTCTCTGAAGACCTTCTCCCATTCCTCACTTCCCTCATCAACTCATCCCTGATGACTGGCTGCGTCCCCTCTGAGTTCAGGTTGGCCAGAGTCGCTCCCTCCTCAAGAAACCAACACTTGACCCGTCTGTCAAAAACTGCAGACCGTTATCCCTTCTTTCTTTCTTTTCTTTCCAAAACACTTGAGTGTGCTGTTTCTGAACAACTCTCTTGCTATCTCGCTCAGAACAATCAAGACAGGCTTCAAGACAGGTCACGCAACCGAGACTGCTCTCCTCTGTGTCACGGAGGCTTTCCTCACTGCCAAAACTGACACTCTCTCCTCTGTTCTCATCCTCCTAGATCTATCCGCTGCCTTCAACACCGTGAACCATCAGATCTCCATAGTCCCCTCCCACTCACAAGGCAGGCAGTAGGCTTGACCTCATCTTTACTAGAGGCTGTTCGCCTACTAATCTCACTGCATCCCCCTTCAGGTCTCTGATCACTACCCAGATGGTTATCCATTGCAATCTTCACCCTCTCTCTTCCAGTACTCTCTCCTCTTATATCCTATCATCTCTCCCTTCTGCTAAATCCTTACCTTCTCTTCCTCTGTATCCACTGCTAAAGCCACTTTCTATCACTCTAAATTTCAAGGTTCTGCCTATAACCCTAGGAAACTCTTTTCCACTTTTTCCTCCCTCCTTAATCTTCCATCCCCTCCCCTCCCTCCTCCCTCTCTGTGGATGACTTTGTCAACCACTTTGAAAAGAAGGTTGACGACATCCACTCCTCATTTACTCAGCCTATTGAGTCCATCGGTCCCACTCACACAGAACAACCCCTACTCCTTGACTTCTTTCTCCCCTGTCTCTCAAGATGAAATCCTGCGACTAGTGAGCCTCTCAGGGCTGGTTGTCTCAGGGTCTGCAAACTCTTCGATTGCATCCGACCTGGCAAACCGCTCCTACCAGGTGACGTGGAGAGGATCTGTGTCTGAACCACGTACTCTCACTACTGGTGTCCCCAGGGCCTCGGTTCTAGGCCATCTCTTCTTCTCTCTATACACCAAGTGTCTCGTCTCCGTCATATCCTCACATGGTCTTTCCTACCATTGCAATGTGGATGACACTCAACTACTATTCTCCTAACCCCCCTTCTGACACCCAGGTGGTGACATGCATCTCTGCTTGCCTGGCAGATATTTCAGCTTGGATGCCGGCCCACCACCTCAAGCTCAACCTCAACAAGACAGAGCTTCTTCCTCCCGGGAAAGCCTGCTCGCTCCAAGACCTCTCCATCACGGTTGACAACTCCACGGTGTTGCCCTCCCAGGGTGCAAAGAACCTTGGCGTGACCCTGGACAAAACCCTGTTGTTCTCTGCAACATCAAAGCAATGACTCTCTCCTGCAGGTTCATGCTCTAAAACATCCGTAGAGTATGACCCTACCTCACACAGGAAGTGGCGCAGGTCCTAATCCAGCCACTTGTCATCTCCTGTCTGGACTACTGCAACTCGCTGTTGGCTGGGCTCCCGGATTGTGCCATCAAACCCCTGCAACTTATCCAGAATGCTGCAGCCCGCCTGGTGTTCAACCTTCCCAAGTTCTCCCATGCTGCTCCGCACACTCCACTGGCTTCCAGTCGAAGCTCGCGTCCACTACCAGACCAGAACTGGTTCTCTAGCAAATTAGTAAGATTGTCTCACCCCATGTTCAAGAATGGCCTTTTTCCCTTCATTCAGATTACAACCTTTCACTTTCAGCTATTTGAAAAGGAAATCATCTCCCAAATATCACTATTTCTAAAACAAGCCATGTTGGTTGCAATTTCAATTTAATCCTCCAGAAACGACAGAAAAAATTATGCAACAAATATTGTGGTTAAACTCAAATATACTAATTGATTAAAAAAAACATTTTTTTTAAAAATAAAAAATGTATAATCTTCATAAATCATATCATAGGTAGGACTGGTGGAGTTATGTCGCACATGCAGCTAACAAAAACACATGGAAATGTCTGTCGGCCCTGCATTAAAGAACATAATTGGTTAAAGAAAATTGTGATAAATAAAAAAGTATACCAGTTTCATTTAAGGACCAAAGGATTGACAGCCGTCCCATATAGAATGCAAAATAGTTGTGAAGAGATTTTTGACGTACCGATTCCATGGCAAATTTTTTATGAACTGATACGCAAAACGTATCAGTTCAATTGTTCAATTTAAATTATTATACAAAATTCTTGCTACCAATAGAATGTTATTTATATATGGGGGATACAATCTTCCCAGCTCTGCAGATTTTGCTGCGAAGAGACAGAATCATTAGATCATTTGTTTTGGTACTGTCCATTTGTAGTTAGTTTTTGGTCACAGGTCCAGGGATGGCTGAAGGATTGAAATATTTACCTGGAGCTAACACTGCAGATAGCATTACTGGGTGATCTGAAAAGTCATAGTCAATCGATCAATAATATAATAATACTTTTAGCAAAAATCTTTATTTTCAATTTACAATCTGTAGAAACAATGACAATAGAAGGGTTCAGAACTTTTGTGAAACATCACAGTACAGAGGCAACAAAGAGACCAAAGATAACCCTGATGGAGCTGCAAAGCTCCACAGCGGATATTGGAGTATCTGTCCATAGGACCACTTTAAGCCGTACACTCCACAGAGCTGGGCTTTACGGTGTTTGCCAAAAGGCATGTGGGAGACTCCCCAAACATATGGAAGAAGGTACTCTGGTCAGATGAGACTAAAATTGAGCTTTTTGGCAATCAAGGAAAACGCTATGTCTGGCGCAAACCCAACACCTCTCATCACCCTGAGAACACCATCTCCACAGTGAAGCATGGTGGTGGGAGCATCATGCTATGGGGCTGTTTTTCATCGGCAGGGACTGGGAAACTGTTCAGAATTGAAGGAAAGATGGATGGTGCTAAATACAGGGACATTCTTGAGGGAAACCTGTTTCAGTCTTGAGACTGGGACAGAAGTTCACCTTCCAGCAGGACAATGAACCTAAGCATACTGCTAAAGCAACACTTGAGTGGTTTAAGGGGAAACATTTAAATGTCTTGGAATGGCCTAGTCAAAGCCCAGACCTCAATCCAATTGAGAATCTGTGGTATGACTTAAAGATTGCTGTACACCAGCGGAACCCATCCAACTTGAAGGAGCTGGAGCAGTTTTGCCTTGAAGAATGGGCAAAAATCCCAGTGGCTGGATGTGCCAAGCTTATAGAGCCATACCCCAAGAGACTTACAGCTGTAATTTCTGCAAAAGGTGGCTCTATAAAGTATTGATTTTGGGGGGCCGAATAGTTATGCACGCTCAAGTTTTCTGTTTTTTTGGCTTGTTTCTTGTTTATTTCACAATAAAAAATATTTTGCATCTTTAAAGTGGTAGGCATGTTATGTAAATCAAATTATACAAACCCCCCCAAAAAACATTTTAATTTCAGGTTGTAAGGCAACAAAATAGGAAAAATGCAAGGGGGGTGAATACTTTGCAAGCCACTGTATGTGTATATGTGTCACGATCGTCAAACACAGTGGACCAAGGCGCAGCGTGATGAGTGAACATACTTATTTATTAGAGAACAAAACAACAACGTGACGTCCTTGGTTACAAACACTAACCATACACGGAACAAGATCCCACAACACACTGTGGAAAACAGGCTGCCTAAGTATGGTTCCCAATCAGAGACAACAAGCAACAGCTGATACACGTTGCCTCTGATTGAGAACCACACCGCCAATTTAGAAACAAAATGAACTAGATTAAAAACCTAGAACACAAAACACATAGAAACAACACACCCTGGCTCAACATAGAGTCCCAGAGCCAGGGCGTGACAGTACCCCACCCCAAAGGCGCGGACTGCGACCGCGCCAAACATAAACCGAACAGGGAAGGGCCGGGTGGACATTCCTTCTCGGAGGCGGTTCCGGCTCCGGGCTTGACCCCCACCCTCCAACAAACACCCCATAGCGCCCCTGGTCCGGTCTGGCCCTGCTGGCTGGATCTGGACTGGACATCGGTGGAGCGGATCGCCCAGACCAGGCACCGGTGACCCAGGCACGGGCTGTGCCGGACTGACGACGCGCACCACAGGCTTGGTGCGGGGAGCAGGAACGGGCCGGACCGGGCTGACGACGCGCACCACAGGCTTGGTGCGGGGAGCAGGGACGGGCCGAACCGGGCTGACGAAGCGCACCAAAGGCTTGGTGCGGGGAGCAGGAACGGGCCGGACCGGCCTGACGACGCGCACCACAGGCTTGGTGCGGGGAGCAGGGACGGGCCGGACTGGGCTGACGATGCGCACCACAGGCTTGGTGCGGGGAGCAGGAACAGGCCGAGCCGGGCTGGCGACGCGCACCGTAGGCTTGGTGCGAGTGGCAGGAACAGGCCGGGCCGAGCTAGCGACGCGCACCCTTGGCTTGGTGCGGGGAGCAGGAACAGGCCGGGCCGGGCTGGCGACGCGCACCACAGGCTTGGTGCGAGGGACAGGAACAGGCCGGACCGCACTGGGCACACACACCACTGGCCTTACATGTGGATCAGGAACGGGCCGGACCGGACTGGCTACACACCTCAGTACCTCTCGCCGTGCCTCTACATATTCCTTCCCTCTACTCGCCAATGGCTCCCGTAACCCGGTGGCCTTCTCTCCTCGTCCACTAACTCGCCCCTTATCTGCCTCCAGCAGTCCCATCGTCCACGGTGTGAGCCCCCCCCTAAAAATGTATTGGGTTTGTCTCTCCCCCGTGGCTATGGCCTCCATGGCTCTCACCAGACTCTCCCCTCTTCTGCTCCCAAGTCCAACCTCTCTCCTCCTCCCGCGGCTTGACCCAGTCGAGGTTGATATCCTTTAGAGCCCTCTCTGGCGTTGGCTCCTGGACACGCTGCTTGACCCAGTCGAGGTTGATATTCATTAGAGTCCTCTCTGGCGTTGGCTCCTGGACACGCTGCTTGGTCCAGTTATGATGGGATCTTCTGTCACGATCGTCAAACACAGTGGACCAAGGCGCAGCGTGATGAGTGAACATACTTATTTATTAGAGAACAAAACAACAAAACGATAACATACAACGGTGGCAGCTAGTACTCCGGGGACGACGACCGCCGAAGCCTGCCCGAGCAAGGAGGGAGGAGCAGCCTCGGCGGAAACCGTGACAATATGTATGTGTGTATGTATATGTATATAAATATGTGTGCGAGAGAAAAAAAAACATATGGGGGGATTGGAAGTGATAAATGACATTGATGGAAGTTACAATCTATCTGCAATATTAAAGCGTATCTATTTAGGAAGACACAGGAATTATATTTAACATTTTAGTCATTTAGCAGACGCTCTTATCCAGAACGACTTACAGGAGCAATTAGGGTTAAGTGCCTTGCTCAAGGGCACATCAACATATTTTTCACCTTAGTCGGATCGGGTATTCAAACCAGCTATCTTTCGGTTACTGGCCCAACACTCTTAACCGCTAGGCTACCTGCTGCCAATGATCTTTCCTTGGTGTCTGGGAAGCACGTTATAGCTCCAAAAACAAGAGGGAAAGACAACTGAAGGAATGATTATGGAAAACATTGCCTGGGATTCTCTCTGACTTCACTGAGTATACACACAGTAAAGAGCTTTACAGTGGCTGGTGCTGTATACTCTTCCACAGTCTGCATCCCAAACCATATCCCCTATTTAGTGTACTACTTTTGACCAGAGCCCTATGTAAAAAGTATTGCACTATTTAGAGAATAGGGTGCCATTTGGGACTCACCCACAGTCAACCTGATCACAAGGTTGATTTATGGCGGTCATAGTTCTGATGACTGTCCTTTTGTCCTTCCTGACTCTTCCTTTTCTTAACTGATCTTTGTTTATTACATATTTTGTATATGAGTATAAGGTCAGTTTTACTTTCTCACTAGGCTAAGACATGGACTTGCAGTGTGAAATACTGGCCGCCAAGCAAATTGTAGGTTTCTTTTGGTAAATTTACAGGGAAAACCTTGAGGTCCAACTGGCAGAATTGATTATGTCTGAAATCATTTTTATCTGACAAGCAGCTGACTGAAGATTCATCTTTGTTGTTCTGTGGCTTATTGGATTTCACTTCATTTTATGTGAAAGGGTTCTGAACTGTTGGCTGCTAGACTTTGGTGGCTGTTTGATAAGGAGTAGCGATAATGATTTTGAGCTGCAATTACTCTTTGAGACTTGGCAACCCTGACAGTTGTAAAAGGACAAGAGCAGTCCCCCCATTCATGTTGCTGCAATGCCAAGACATTGTGGCGGTGGTGGCAGCAGATTTCTGTAAGGAGGGCAGGACATCACTTGTAAAGGGGCAGGACCATAGAATTAGAATCACTAGAACGGAAAAATCCCCTCAGACCACGTCAATTTGACTGATTGATTCTATTGCTAGGATGTAACTGAGGGAAAGGGAGAGACTGCTCTAGACAAAAACGTCTCATTTACCAACAATTTAGTCCATGAATGGGGAACTAATGGAGGAGAATTAGCGTGATTGTGAACTAGATGCACAAGTGACAATGCTGGATGCAGCCCTATAGGCCCTGGTCAAAAGTAGTGCACTATATTGTGAATAGACTGGTATTTGGCATGCAACCTCAGAAGGCAATTAAAACTTTTGCTCCTACATTCCAGTCACTGTCTTTTTCTCCTTCTAATGGCAGCAGATTTCATCAGACACTTCATAAATATAGATGAGGTTGTAAACAGGACGTTTTGCTAAATAGAGCCGTTACAGCCGTATGGGCAACATCTGCAAGAGACAGATTCTGCACTGAGATCTGCTGGAGCCACATGTTTTGGGGGTGCATATGTGGGAGCTGGATCAGTATTTCTGTTATTTCACTCTGACCTTGATCGAGCTACACTCGCACCACAATCTACAGTATCTGCTGACTAGCGTCTGCCATGCTGCCATGAAGACTACCTAAGGGCCTTAATTCACTCCTCACGTCTGTGGAAGTTGTGGCAGGAGGAACCAAGCATGCATTTACATTGACTCCATATACCCCTGACACATCTATCCACCCGTCACAGCGTGTCTACATTCTGCAGCAAGACAGCATATTGTGCAGTGGTACAAAACAGCAATTTAAAACTTGAGGAACAAGCAGGTTTACAGGTGAAGGTCCAGTACAGAAGGTGATCTTCCGGTGTCTGACAGGGTAGAGATTCCCTGACTGAGACCTCTGAACCTGAGTACAACAGGCTTCAAGAGTCTCCACTGAGGCACAGCTCTGGATGCTGCCTCATCAATATTTCAGGATTCTGGGGTTGCGTCCCAAATGGAATCCTATTCTCTATGTAGTGCACTACTTTTGACCAGGGCCCTGGTCAAAAGTAGTGCACTATTTGGGATGCAGACTTTATTTTACTGGTCTCTGCTGACAGAACCTGCTGCGTACCTTTTCGGGCTGTCTCCACATGCAGAGAGCAGATCTAATGTAGAGAGAGGTGCTTGAGATTTATTTGTGTAATAAGTGTACTGAAAATTTGTCCAGACTCAGAGTGTGTTGTAAATAATATAGAGAGCTTCTCATGTGAGAGAGAGGCGCAGAGAGTGCCGGATGTAATTTTCAAACCGATTGAAAATGTCGGCAGTCAGAAGACTACCAGCGGGGTTGTCCCTAAAACACACCGTGCCGACATAGCAGTGAGAAGTAGGGATGCTGAGGTTGCTGCAGCACCCCCTGAAAAATCCTTACAAAAAATACAAAAAATAATATGTTTTTATATTTCTTCACAAAAGTAGTACACTGGGCCTTTAATACTCCTTTATTAGCAGACCGATATATCAGTCTGCAGTGCCAACACCCCCCCAGCCATTTACAGCACCCCAAAACTACTTCCCACGTGTATGCGTGCCGAAACGAAGGGCAGACCGTCATGTGTTTTGTCCTTTAAGAAGTGACAAGCCTGTGCATTACTGTGTGTCCGCCCCCAGGCTTCACAGCATGGGCTGGAGGAGGTGAGAGCAGAGGAGAGGAGATAGAACCCACATGCTGTGCACTGTGGGGTACGGGTTGTGTTAAGGCATCAGCATGCTTCAGTTCGGCTGGATGAGTGTGCTCGCATACTCCCTTAAAGACCTTCGCTTGAAAAACAAAAAAAAGCAGCAATAGTACATTTTGTGACGCCGTAGCCAGTCTGTCATTCATCTGTCATTCATTTTGACGTTTTGTCCTGCAATTTTACATCTAAGATGTTGGGTGCAGTATTACTCAATGAAAAACTGTGCATGAAAACGAGTTGTCTCTCATTTAATGACAACAGAGACTTTATTGAAGAATCCCGACTGTTGACCAATCACTGACGAAGGGGTCTAGACTTGCTACTGACTTCGGCGCTTGCCCTCGAGAATAAAATGTTGTGCGTGAACAGCCGAAAAAACCTTACCGAAGTCCAAAACGAATAAAAACTTCACAAAATGTCAAGGGAAGCCTTTACCAAGGCATTTCTCACAGGTATTTGCATCACTCCAAAACACAGTCCAACTTGTAGAGCAGGGGTGCTAATCTTATTCCATGGAGGGCCTAGGCCTAGTGTCTGCTGGTTTGTTTTTTTACTTTCAATTAAGACCTAGACAACCAGGTGAGGGGAGTTCCTCACTAATCAGTGACCTTAATTCATTAATCAAGTACAAGGGAGGAGCGAAAACCCGCAGACACTCGGCCCTCCGTGGAATGAGTTTAACACGTGTTGCAGAGTGTGAGGGAACTGTTAACTATTGCAAAACCTTCAGATCCATTATCTCAAAGGTGTTGTGCTCCAGTGAGTTTAGCCGTCTCCTACCTGTGGATGTTATGAACTCAGACTGAATCACCACACCATTGATAGTCAGAGTGGGACATTTTTTAAATAAACAAGTATATTTAACAACTGTGACAAACCTTTTGGCTTTGGCAGGGGAAAGAGATGTCACTGACCTCTCATTAGACACAGATGCTGTTGTGTGTGTTTGTGTGTGTCTCTTAAAAGAAAACAAGTATATTTATCAACTGTGACAAACACCTTTTGGCTGTGGCAGAGATGTCACCGACCTTCTCCCATTAGACACAGATGCTCTTGTGTGTGTTTGTGTGCATCTAGCTCCAGCTCTGGTCATTAAAATAGCTCTGTTGTTCCTTTAGCTGTGACATTGACCAGTACAAAGGTTGGGACTTTACATACACTACATCTTCTTTTAACTTACAGTATATTTCTCAGAACACTCTAGTCCTTTGTACTCTAGTTAGGATGTGTGGACTGTGATACTTTGTGGAGCTGTGTTCTGCTGGTGATTTAGTGTAGTGTGTGTGTGTGTGTGTGGATGTATGGTGCGTAGTCTAATTGAGAGAGTGGCTGTGTGTGACTGTATGTGTGCATGAGCAGCACATTCTGATTGATGGCTGGCATGTCTGCTGAGACGGGGGTGGAGAGGAGAGCCAGTTATGGCAGCGACACAGCTCTAACAGATGGGTGGTGATTTAGAGATGCAGCCTCGCTTAAGATAGGTTAATTAGACTGATACACAAAAATGTGTTGGATTTGGCACTTTGTCTCTGATCGTTGAATATCAGATCCTTCATATGGTCACCACCACACCAACCAACCACACATCTTCCTCCTCAACCTTGAATAACCTGTAAATTAGGTTTCAATTCATATCCCCAGAGTGCCGTTGCAGCAACAGCATGAGTGAAAAGATGCCAACTCTGGGTGTGTCCCAAATGTCACCCGTATTCCCTATATAGTACACTGCTGTACCTTTGACCAGAGCTCTATCGGCCTATGGGTACCATTTGGGATGCAACCACTCTCTCTCTCTCTCTCTGCGGATATTGACACAGAGACTTGTTGACAGGTTTAGCGTTGAGACGATACCAGTATCGCGATTCTCAGAAGTATTGTGGCAAGGAAACAAAACATGAAGTCAATATAATTTTCTTTAGGAAACATGTTGGAAAGAAACATCTTCATGTTGTCACCCAAAGTCACATTAGTTTATTTTCCAAGCTATAGCCCCCACTATTTTACATAGAGTACGTTTTTAAAGGACCAAAGAGTTTGGTCTGTTACGTGTTTTCTTTTTTGCCAAGGAAAATAAATAAAGAGAAGCGAGGGAGAAGATTCTTCCATTGTTGTTTGCGTTGAATAAATTGTAATCCGTGTTGAATAATTTTGAATCATACTGTTCATATCCCATAGTCCTTACAGGGAACACATAATAGAACAGTATTGAATTATATATTAATCATAGGATCTGTATGTAAAACATCTCCTGGAAAAACTCAATTTTATAATTTTGAAAGGTTATTTATGTGAATACTCTAATGACATCACATTAAAACAGAGTATGATCATTATTTTTACTTTTGTACATATTACCCTTGAGAGAGGAACTACTGCTACTGAATGCTTCCCAAATGGCACCCTATTCCCTATGGGCCCTGGTCAACAAGTAGTGCACTATAAAGGGAATAGGGTGCCTTTTGGGACACAGACCTGTGTTTGACGATAAAGGCAGCGAGCTAACTGAGGTATTTTGTGTTTAAGATGCTGTTATTACCTGCTGGAGATGTAGCTTTTCTGGGTTGCCTATTTGCATTTAAATGTATTCCATTTCATAGTTGTTTTGTGTTGGGGGATTATTCCCAACAGTTCTGCGTGTTACACCTAAACACACCCTGACTCCATTATACACCATTCGGTCTCATCAGAGATATCTTTCCATGTTATTATTAAGACCTCAACTGCCATTTACCGTAGAACTAGAATGGGAGAAGAGATTAGATACAGTGAGGGAAAAAAGTATTTGATCCCTGCTGATTTTGTACGTTTGCCCACTGACAAAGAAATTATCAGTCTATAATTTTAATGGTAGGTTTATTTGAACAGTGAGAGACAGAATAACAACAAAAAAATCCAGAAAAACGCATGTCAGAAATGTTATAAATTGATTTGCATTTTAATGAGGGAAATAAGTATTTGACCCCCTCTCAATCAGAAAGATTTCTGGCTCCCAGGTGTCTTTTATACAGGTAACGAGCTGAGATTAGGAGCACACTCTTAAAGGGAGTGCTCCTAATCTCAGCTTGTTACCTGTATAAAAGACACCTGTCCACAGAAGCAATCAAACAATCAGATTCCAAACTCTCCACCATGGCCAAGACCAAAGAGCTCTCCATGGATGTCAGGGACAAGATTGTAGACCTACACAAGTCTGGAATGGGCTACAAGACCATCGCCAAGCAGCTTGGTGAGAAAGTGACAGCAGTTCGATTATTCGCAAATGGAAGAAACACAAAAGAACTGTCAATCTCCCTCGGCCTGGGGCTCCATGCAAGATCTCACCTCGTGGAGTTGCAATGATCATGAGAACGGTGAGGAATCAGCCCAGAATTACACGGGAGGATCTTGTCAATGATCTCAAGGCAGCTGGGACCATAGTCACCAAGGAAACAATTAGTAACACACTACGCCGTGAAGGACTGAAATCCTGCAGCGCCCGCAAGGTCCCCCTGCTCAAGAAAGCACATATAAAGGGCCGTCTGAAGTTTGCCAATGAACATCTGAATGATTCAGAGGAGAACTGGGTGAAAGTGTTGTGGTCAGATGAGACCAAAAAATCGAGCTCTTTGGCATCAACTCAACTCGCCGTGTTTGGAGGAGGAGGAATGCTGCCTATGACCCCAAGAACACCATCCCCACCGTCAAACATGGAGGTGGAAACATTATGCTTTGGGGGTGTTTTTCTGCTAAGGGGACAGGACAACTTCACCGCATCAAAGGGACGATGGACAGGGCCATGTACCGTCAAATCTTGGGTGAGAACCTCCTTCCCTCAGCCAGGGCATTGAAAATGGGTCGTGGATGGGTATTCCAGCATGACAATGACCCAAAACACATGGCCAAGGCAACAAAGGAGTGGCTCAAGAAGAAGCACATTAAGGTCCTGGAGTGACCTAGCCAGTCTCCAGACCTTAATCCCTTAGAAAATCTGTGGAGGGAGCTGAAGGTTCGAGTTGCCAAACGTCAGCCTCGAAATCTTAATGACTTGGAGAAGATCTGCAAGAGGAGTGGAACAAAATCCCTCCTGAGATGTGTGCAAACCTGGTGGCCAACTACAAGAAACGTCTGACCTCTGTGATTGCCAACAAGGGTTTTGCCACCAAGTACTAAGTAATGTGTTGCAGAGGGTCAAATACTTATTTCCCACATTAAAATGCAAATCAATTTATAACATTTTGACATGCATTTTTCTGGATTGTTTTATTTTTATTCTGTCTCTCACTGTTCAAGTAAACCTACCATTAAAATGATAGACAGATCATGTCTTTGTCAGTGGGCAAATGTACAAAATCAGCAGGGGATCAAATACTTTTTTCCCTCACTGTATATGCATGTGTTTGATGGTTGGAGCTTCAAATGTTTATGTAAGCAAGTTTAAAGTGCAGTAAGCAATGCTTCATGTACCAGAAGACGTTAGTAAAGAAGTTATTTGTCATGATAGGGGGGATGTAGCAGGATGTTGAAGAGGATTACATTGTCTTGAACTCCTATTCCAGAGGAGGCCAGTGGGAGGCGCTATAGGAGGATGGGCTCATTGTGGCTGGAGTGGAATGAATGGAACACAGTCAAACATGTGGTTTGTGTACTGTCAGATAGAGAGCATGTCCTTGGATTCTTTTTGTCTTAATCTGTCTTTCTGACTTAGTCGTTTTTGTGTATATTACGAAGGTAGCTAAACAAAATGACTATCGCCCCGTAGCACTCACTTCTGTCATCATGAAGTGCTTTGTGAGGCTAGTTAAGGATCATATCACCTCCACCTTACCCGACACCCTAGACCCACTACAATTCGCATACCACCCCAATAGATCCACGGATTATGCAATCGCCATCTCACTGCACACTGCCCTATCCCATCTGGACAATTGGAATACCTATGTAAGAATGCTGTTCATTGACTACAGCTCAGCCTTCAACACCATAGTACCCTCCAAGCTCATCATTAAGCTCGGGGCACTGGGTCTGAACCCAGTCCTGTGCAACTGGGTCCTAGGCCACCTCCAGGTGGTGAAGGTAGGCAACAACACCTCCACTACACTGATCCTCAACACAGGGGCCCCACAAGAGTGCGTGCTCAGCCCCCTCCTGTTTTCCCTGTTCACCCATGACTGCATGGCCACGCACGCCTCGAACTCAATCATCAAGTTTGCAGACGACACAACAGTGGTAGGCCTGATTACAACAACGAGAGACAGCCTACAGGGAGGAGGTGAGGGCCCTGGCGGAGTGGTGCCAGGAAAATAACCCTCTCCCTCAACGTCAACAAAATGAAGGAGCTGATCGTGGACTTCAGGAGACAGTAGAAGGAGCACGCCCCATCCACATCGCCGGGGCCGCAGTGGAGAAGGTAAAAAAGCTTCAAGTTCCTCAACCTACACATCACTGACAATCTGAAATTGTCCACCCACACAGACAGTGTTGGGAAGAAGGCGCAACAGCGCCTCTTCAACCTCAGGAGGCTGAAGAAATTCAGCTTGGCCCCTGAGACCCTCAAAACTTTTACAGATGCACCATTGAGAGCATCCTGTTGGGCCTGATCACCGCCTGGTACAGCAACTGCACCGTCGACAACCGCAAGGCTCTCAGAGGGTGGTGCGGATCACGGGAGCGCACTGCCTGCTCTTTAGGACATCTACAGCACCCAGTGTTAAGGGAAGGCCAAGAAGATTATCAGGACCTCAGCCACCCGAGCCACGGCCTGTTCACCCCGCTATCATCCAGAAGGAGGTCAGTACAGTTGCATCAAAGCTGGGACCGAGAGACTGAAAAACATCTTCTATCTCAAGGCCATCAGACTGTTAAATAGCTATCACTAGCCGGCCTCCATCCAGTACCCTGCCCTGAACTTAGTCACTGACACTAGGCGGCTACCACCCGGTTACTCATCCCTGCACCTCATAGACATGGAACACTGGTCACTTTAATAATGGAACACTGGTCACTTTAATAATGTTGACATACTATTTTACCCATTTCATATGTATATACTGTATTCTAGTCAAGGCCATCCTATTGAACTATTGCTGTACATAAAGTGAGAAAAAAAAGTATTTGATCCCCTGCTGATTTTGTACATTTGCCCACTCACAAAGAAATTATCAGTCTATCATTTTTATGGTAGGTTTATTTGAACAGTGAGAGACAAAATAACAACAAAAAAATCCAGAAAAAAACGCATGTCAAAATGTTATAAATTGATTAGCATTTTAATGGGGAAATAAGCATTTGACCCCCTCTCAAACAGAAAGTTTTCTGGCTCCCAGGTGTCTTTTATACAGGTAACGAACTGAGATTAGGAGCACACTCTTAAAGGGAGTGCTCCTAATCTCAGTTTGTTACCTGTATAAGACCCCTGTCCACAGAAGCAATCAATCAATCAGATTCCAAACTCTCAACCATGGCCAAGACCAAAGAGCTCTCCAAGGATGTCAGGGACAAGATTGTAGACCTACACAAGGCTGGAATGGGCTACAAGACCATCGCCAAGCAGCTTGTTGCGATTATTTGCAAATGGAACAAACACAAAATAACTGTCAATCTCCCTCGGCCTGGGGCTCCATGCAAGTTCTCACCTCGTGGAGTTGCAATGAACATGAGAACGGTGAGGAATCAGCCCAGAACTACACGGGAGGATCTTGTCCAATGATCTCAAGGCAGCTGGGACCATAGTCACCAAGAAAACAATTAGTAACACACTACGCCGTGAAGGACTGAAATCCGGCAGCGCCCGCAAGGTCCCCCTGCTCAAGAAAGCACATATACAGGGCCGTCTGAAGTTTGCCAATGAACATCTGAATGATTCAGAGGGAGAACTGGGTGAAAGTGTTGTGGTCAGATGAGACCAAAATCGAGCTCTTTGGCATCAACTCAACTCGCCGTGTTTGGAGGAGGAGGAATGCTGCCTTTGATCCCAAGAACACCATCCCCACCGTCAAACATGGAGGTGGAAACATTATGCTTTGGAGGTGTTTTTCTGCTAAGGGGACAGGACAACTTCACCGCATCAAAGGGGATGATGGGACGGGGCCATGTACCGTCAAATCTTGGGTGAGAACCTCCTTCCCTCAGCCAGGGCATTGAAAATGAGTCGTGGATGGGTATTCCTGAGTGGCGCAGTGGTCTAAGGCACTGCATCGCAGTGCTAACTGTGCCACTAGAGATCCTGGTTCGAATCCAGGCTCTGTCACAGCCGGCCGCGACCGGGAGACTCGTGGGCGGCGCACAATTGGCCCAGCGTCGTCCGGGTAGGGGAGGGAATGGCGGCAGGGATGTAGTTCAGTTGATAGAGCATGGCGTTTGCAACGCCAGGGTTGTGGGTTCGATTCCCACGGGGGCCAGTATAATACAAAAAAGATTTAAATAATAATAATAATAATAATAATAATAATAATATGTATTCACTAACTGTAAGTCGCTCTGGATAAGAGCGTCTGCTAAATGACTAAAATGTAAATGTATTCCAGCATGACAATGACCCAAAACACACGGCCAAGGCAACAATGGAGTGGCTCGAAGAGGCACATTAAGGTCCTGGAGGGGCCTAGCCAGTCTCAGACCTTAATCCCATAGAAAATCTTTGGAGGGAGCTGAAGGTTCGAGTTGCCCAAGCGTCAGCCTCGAAACCTTAATGACTTGGAGAAGATCTGCAAAGAGGAGTGGGACAAAATCCCTCCTGAGATGTGTGCAAACCTGGTGGCCAACTACAAGAAACGTCTGACCTCTGTGATTGCCAACAAGGGTTTTGCCACCAAGTACTAAGTCATGTTTTGCAGAGGGGTCAAATACTTATTTCCCTCATTAAAATGCAAATCAATTTCTAAAATTTTTGACATGCATTTTTCTGGATTTTGTTGTTGTTATTCTGTCTCTCACTGTTGAAATAAACCTACCATTAAAATTATAGACTGATCATTTCTTTGTGAGTGGGCAAACGTACAAAATCAGCAGGGGATCAAATACTTTTTTCCCTCACTGTATATACTGAACAAAAATACAAAGTCAACATGTACAGTGTTGGTCCCATGTTTCATGAGGTGAAATAAAATATCCCAGAAATGTTCCATATGAACAAATGTTGTGCACAAATTTGTTTACATCCCTGTTAGTGAGCATTTCTCTTTTGCAAAGATAATCCATCCACCTGACAGGTGTGGCATATCAAAGCTGATTAAACAGCATGATCATTACACAGGTGCACCTTGTGCTGGGGACAATAAAAGGCCACTCTAAAATGTGAAGTTTTGTCACACAATACAATACCACAGATGACTCATGTTTTGAGGGAGTGTGCAATTGGTATGCTGACCGCAGGAATATCCACCAGAGATGTTGCCAGAGAATTTAATGTTAATTTCTCCACCATAAGCTGCCTCCAACGTCGTTTTAGAGAATTTTGCAGTCGTCCATCCGGCCTCACAACCACAGACCACATGTAACCACGATGGTCCAGGACCTCCACATCCGGCTTCTTCACCTCGGGATCCTCTGAGACCAGCCACCCGGACAGCTGATGAAACGAAGGAGTATTTCTGTCTGTAATAAAGCCCTTTTGTGGGGAAACACTCATTCTGATTGGCTGGGCCTGGATCCCCATTCGGTCCCTGCCCAGTCATGTGAAATCCATAGATTAGGGCCTAATTTATTTATTTCAATTGAATGATTTCCTTATATGAACTGTAACTCAGTAAAATCGTTGAAATTGCTGCATGTTGCGTTTATATTTATATATATATATGGGATGTATAGACATTATGGCCAGTATGTGGATAGAATATGTAGTATATCTGAAGAATACGTTTATAAAATAATATACTGAACAAAAATATAAACGCAACATGCATTAATTTCAACGTTTTTACTGAGTTACAGTTCATGTAAGGAAATCAGTCAATTGAAATAAATTCATTAGGCCCTAATCTATGGATTATATATATATATATATATATATATATATATATATATATATATATATATATATATACACTGCTCAAAATAATAAAGGGAACACTAAAATAACACATCTAGATCTGAGTGAATGAAATAATCTTATTAAATGCTTTTTTCTTTACATAGTTGAATGTACTGACAACAAAATCACACACAAATAATCAATGGAAATCAAATGTATCAACCCATGGAGATCTGGATTTGGAGTCACCCTCAAAATTAAAGTGGAAAACCACACTACAGGCTGATCCAACTTTGATGTAATGTCCTTAAAACAAGTCAAAATGAGGCTCAGTAGTGTGTGTGGCCTCCACGTGCCTGTATGACCTCCCTACAACGCCTGGGCATGCTCCTGATGAGGTGACGGATGGTCTCCTGGGGATCTCCTCCCAGACCTGGACTAAAGCTTCGCCAACTCCTGGACAGTCTGTGGTGCAACGTGGCGTTGGTGGATGGAGCGAGACATGATGTCCCAGATGTGCTCAATTGGATTCAGGTCTGGGGACGCGGGCGGGCCAGTCCATAGCATCAATGCCTTCCTCTTGCAGGAACTGCTGACACACTCCAGCCACATGAGGTCTAGCATTGTCTTGCATTAGGAGGAACCCAGGGCCAACCGCACCAGCATATGGTCTCACAAGGGGTCTGAGGATCTCATCTCGGTACCTAATGGCAGTCAGGCTACCTCTGGCGAGCACATGGAGGGCTTTGCGGCCCCCCAAAGAAATGCCACCCCACACCATGACTGACCCACCGCCAAACCGGTCATGCTGGAGGATGTTGCAGGCAGCAGAACGTTCTCTACGGCGTCTCCAGACTCTGTCACGTCTGTCACGTGCTCAGTGTGAACCTGCTTTTATCTGTGAAGAGCACAGGGCACAGTGGCGAATTTGCCAATCTTGGTGTTCTCTGGCAAATGCCAAACGTCCTGCACAGTGTTGGGCTGTAAGCACAACCCCCACCTGTGGACGTCGGGCCCTCATACCACCCTCATGGAGTCTGTTTCTGACCGTTTGAGGCGACACATGCACATTTGTGGCCTCCTGGAGGGTCATTTTGCAGGGGGCTCTGGCAGTGCTCCTCCTGCTCCTCCTTGCACAAAGGCGGAGGTAGCAGTCCTGCTGCTGGGTTGTTGCCCTCTACGGCCTCCTCCACGTCTGCTGATGTACTGGCCTGTCTCCTGGTAGCGCCTCCATGCTCTGGACACTACGCTGACAGACACAGCAAACCTTCTTGCCACAGCTCGCATTGATGTGCCATCCTGGATGAGCTGCACTACCTGAGCCACTTGTGTGGGTTGTAGACTCCGTCTCATGCTACCATTAGAGTGAAAGCACCGCCAGCATTCAAAAGTGACCAAAACATCAGCCAGGAAGCATAGGAACTGAGAAGTGGTCTGTGGTCACCACCTGCAAAACCAGTCCTTTATTGGGGGTGTCTTGCTAATTGCCTATACTTTCCACCTGTTGTCTATTCCATTTGCACAACAATTTATTGTCAATCAGTGTTGCTTCCTAAGTGGACAGTTTGATTTCACAGAAGTGTGATTGACTTGGAGTTACATTGTGTTGTTTAAGTGTTCCCTTTATTTTTTTTGAGCAGTATATATATATATATATATATATTGTGATGTCACGAGCTGTGTCCTGAGGCGTTACATCCACAAGTGGCTGCAAACCCAGACAGCTATTATTCCATCTTCTTTGCAGCATGGTCAGGGAACTCCACCCCTCTGGCCAATCTTCCCACACTTAGCTGAAACAAATGAGAGGAGCTGATGAGCTGAAGGGTTTGGGAAGGGGAAGAGACACACTGAGGGGGGTGGCCAGGGGGTGAGAAGAGACACAGTCTCCAACCTGGGCTCTCTGGAGGACAAGAGTGCTGCCGTCCACTTCCACTTGAGAATATAAGGATTTGGAATGCTTACCTTTGGGAAATACTCACCTTTTGATATATGCACCTGTGGAAATCGTGAAGACATTTGGGAAGGACTTTTTGGAGTTGGCCACTAGCTGCAACGTGGACTACAGTAAGGCTGGAAAGTTATCTGAGCGAGTGAGGTATGATTTTGGATGTGGAAGAGACATCCCTGAACTGTTAACCCTTAAAGAGCCACAAGAGAACAGAATTTTGTTATATTTTCGTTAATTTCCCCGGACCTATAATAAAATCCTTGTTTTGTTTGAACCTTGTCTCCTTGCACTACTTGAGCAATCCCGCTGAAAGCTGTGTAGCCTCTCGTGGCGTCTGGGTGAGTTGGTGGAGAATCTGAGGCGCGCTCAAGCGTTAATGGGTGCATGTCGACCGAGTTTGATCACCCAGTTTTCCAAGTTGACGTGGGCTCCCGCCGACTGAAATGGGGGACATGTTGAGCCCTTGTTGCAATGTGCGCCCAGATGCAAGCAAACGTGGCTCTCTTGGAGGAGCAAAAGAAAGCCAACCTTCTGAAGGCAGAGGGGTGCAGTTGCAGAGACAGAGGGTTGTCCAAAATACCCCGCCCAATAAAGGCAAGTGACTTTATATCTAAGATGGGAGCTACCGATGACATTGAGGCATACCTGCATGCATTTGAGGCCACGGCCACTAGGGAAGCCTGGCCCAAGCAACAGTGGGTTGGTCTGTTAGCCCCCCTTTCTAACCGAGATCGCTGAATGCTGTTCAGGACCTGGGCCGGCCAGGTTACTGACTATGATGCCCTGAAGTCTGAGATCCTCAGCAGATGTGGACTCACAAAGTTTGGTATGGCCCAGGCGCTTTTGCAGTTGGACCTTCCAACCAGACCAACCTCCTCGGGCGCAGATGCATGAACTTGTCCGAATCGCAGAAATGGCTGGATCCATGAGAGAATACAGCAGCGGCGGTGGTGGAGTCGTTGTGGTGGTTCGTTACCTACGCGCCCTGCCTTATGAGGCAAAACGGTTCATCAGTCAACAGGCCTTGACCACGGCTGATCTGACCGTCGGCTATGGGAAAAGTACCAGGCTAGCAGATGCTGAATGCTTCCCGAAAAGACCCCAGGAGTGCGGCCCCACAAATGGGAAGAACCCGTCAAAAGGACCCCAAGGTCTCGAACCCAGCCCACGTCAGGACTTATCCCGGCTCCACGGGAGCCAGAAACCAGACGGGTCCAAGAAGTACACCAGGAGGGGCTTCGACAGTGTTACCGGTGTGGGGAGATGGGACATATCTCCTGGCAGTGTGGAAACCAGCCGATGAACCTATGCCCACTGCAGAGTCCTCCAGCTCAGCACCCACACACCGTTGCCTCGCTCTTGGGAGTCGTGAATGCGGCCCAGATCGACCCCCCCACCTGCCCGGTAACTGTGAATCACCATGATGTGGAGGCCTTACTGGATTCTGGGCGCCGGGCCACCCCTGGTGCGTGGGATTTGGTGGGCCCAACGTGCTCTGACGGGGAAAGTCCTCCCAGTTTCCTGTCATGAGGACACCAGAGAATACCCCATTACTGAACTTACAATGACCAGCACAGGAACCATACACACGACGGCGGGGAGTGGTTGATTCCCTCCCGTCCCTGTACTAGTGGGCCAGACTGCCCAGCCTTTTAACCACTCTGGAGGAAGTCTCAGGAGAGGATAGCGGTACCGAGAAACGGAGAGGCAAGACTCATCCTGGGAAGGCTCGGTGCAATCCTCCGAGTTACTCACTTTCGAGCAGACTCTGATAGGGATGGCAGGTGCCCCAGACTGACACAGAGACAGGCTACAGAATCTGGACGAACATGTCTGGTCTGAAGGGGACCGCTGAAAATTATCGTTTGTTAAAGCAACAGTTAGCGCTGAAGACAGAAGGTTAGATGTAATCCAGGCTAAACTCCAACAGAGCTCCTTTCCTAAGCAACAGGAGGAGCTGGAGAGGCCTGCGCAGGACCATCGAGGGTGTGAGGAGACCCTGCGCAGTAGTAGAGGAGTCAGAAGAAGGCAGAGGAGAAAGTAATGTTGGAGAACTCAAGATGAAGAATGCAGGCAGAGAGAGAGAAGGAACTGAAAGCTGCTCAACAGAAGCTAAGCTCTGCTAAAACCAAGGCTGATCGTTCAGTAAGAAACTCAAGGAGAGACAACAGGAGGCTGAGTCCCTGGTCCTAGAAGTTGGAGAGAGTTGAAGAGAGAGCAGTCTGTTTAGCACCACAGCAATGCGGAGCGCCCTCTCCCCGGCGTGATGCCTTCTTCGCTACCTTTACCCCAACGGCCCAGGGACGTCGGTCCCGAGAGGGGATGTGTGATGTATCACCGAGAGGCTGTGTCCTGGAGGGACGTTACATTCCCCCCTGAGGTGGCTGCAAACCCAGACAGCTATGGCTCCATCTGCTGTATGGTCAGGAACTCCACCCTCTATGGCTAAATCTTTTCACGCAGCTGAAACAAATGAGGCTGATGAGCTGAAGGTTTGAGAGGAAGAGACACACTGAGGGAGTGTGTGGGGGGTGAAAGAGACTGATCTCAACTGAGGCTCTCTGGAGGACAAGAGTGCTGCACGTCCACTTCCATGAGGAATATAAGGATTTGGAGATACTTACCTTTGGGAAATACTCACCTTTGGATATATGTACCTGTGGAAATCGTGAGAGACATTTGGAAGGACTTTTTGTTGATTAGCCACTAGCTGCAACGTGGACTACAGTAAGGCTGGGAAAAGTTATCTGGCTGATTGAAAATTATGATTTTGGATGTGGAAGAGACATCCCTGAACTGTTAACCCTTAAAGAGCCTAGAGACAAGAATTTTGTTATATTTTCGTTAATTTCCCAAGACCTATAATAAAATCTTGTTTTGTTTGAACCTTGTCTCCTTGCACTACTTGAGCAATCCCGGCTGGCTATGTAGCCTCTCGTGCGTCACAATATATATATATATATATATATATATATACATATATATATAAATAATAATATATAATAATAAATAATAATATATATATATATATATATATATATATACTACATGACCAAAAGTATGTGGACACCTGCTTGTTGAACGTCTCATTCCAAAGTCATGGCATTAATATGGAGCTGGTCCCCCCTTTGTGTTATAACAGCCTCCACTCTTCTGGGGAAGGCTTTCCACTAGATGTTGGACATTGCTGTGGGGACTGCTTCCATTCAGCCACAAGAGCATTATTGAGTTCGGGCACGGATATTAGACTTTGCCTGGCCTGCAGCCGGCATTCCAATTCATCCCAAAGGTGTTCGATGGAAGAGGTCAGGGGTCTGTGCAGGCCTGACAGGTGGTTCCACACAGATCTCGACAAAACCATTTCTGTATGGACTCTCGCTTTGTGCATGGGGGCATCATGCTGAAACAGGAAAGGGCCTTCCCCAAACTGTTGCCACAAAGTTGGAAGAACTCGTCTAGGAATGTCATTGTATGCTGTAGAAGATTTCCCTTAAATGGAACTAAGGAGTCTAGCCCAAACCTTGAAAAAACAGCCCCATACAATTATTCTCCTTCACCAAACTTTACAGTTGGCACTATGCATTCGGGTGGTAGCGGTTCTGTAGCTTCCACCAAACCCAGATTTGTCTGTCTCGACTGCCAGATGGTACGAAAAAACTGGGAGAGAGAGAGAGAGAGAGAGAGATGGTGAGCAGATGGGGTCCGTTTTCAGCATGTTTTTACAAAAATATAGATTTAGACAGATAAACTGGATTATTCAGCAAGGACATATACAGGATACTTACCTCCACACCATAAATCACTCAAATCCAAACTCCAAACTCTACAACCTGATTTGGACAAAATTACCTGGAAGGATTCTATACTACCAAAGATTCTTATGTCTATACAGCAAATGCTCTGGCAAACCAATGACCAGCAAAAGAAGCACAAGAAACCTGGAAAACACTATCCAAACTAGAACTGAGGGAGAAAGAAATTTTAGTTATTTTTAAAGCCAAGAAAAAAATACAATGATAATGAAATAATTATTTTATATGACTGAATGCTAAGTGAAGGTACGCGCTCATATAGGGACAGCACAGATCCGCCAGAAATTTAACCAGCACCAGGTGGGAAGGATGTGTAAAGCCTTGAGCCCAACAATGCAGAGTGGCTCTTGAAGTCCCTCCTCTGTGCAATAAGAAACAATATTGCTGCTGATAATCAGAAGATATCCTCCTAAGAATATTGAAAATACAACAGTTACACAGAAATAACTTTGTTTGGAGTCAGAATTCTACCAAACCGAAGAGACATGGCTAGCTTAATTACTCCTTTTCCATGTGGGTAAAAACATTTACATTAATTTACATTAATTTTAGTTATTTAGTTAAGAACTAGATCTCAGAGCGATTTGGAAAAGAAGCAAAGAATAACATTATTTTTTATTTAACTCTGACAATCTTATATGCTAAACGCCTATGCTCTACCAACTGAGCTATGAATTCTCTGCCGGGCATTTCCTCCCCTACCCTGGACAGAACCAAGCGCTTCTGCATGGGTCTTCCTGTCAAGAGTGCCATTACAGAGCCTGGATTCGGAACCAGGAACCCTAGTGTGGGAACAGCTAGCACTGCGATGGGGTGCCTGACCACCGAAAACGAGCAACAGATACTACCAGCCACGCTAGCTAGCTAGCTGGGATTTTCAAGCGAATGTTCCTAATAAAGCGGGGTGTGACACCTACTCCCATTGCTCTGCACTCATGCCTTGATTCCACCTGGCGATCTGTTCAACTGCCCTGGCCTGTCTGCCTTGCCTGGCAGGGCCCCGGCCACAGTCCCCCTCCTAATCCTCGCCGCCTCCAGCACACATACACTGTTTGGACGGAGTCTGAACACCGGCAATATTAGCCGTGTTATATTTTTTTCGTGTGCTTTATGCTATTTGCCTCATGACTCTGCGTGCTTTGTTGACTATGAACTTGTTTTTGTTTACCCAACCGTGGACAGACTATGTTTGTCTCCACACTGGGGATCTGACTCTCAATTAGCAAGCACGGACTCTTGCCTCCCAATCTATTCAAACCACCTTTCGCCTCGCTGGTGTATTCATATTACCTGACGCAAATTGTTGTACAATATGATCTTGTTGCCATTTGATGCGATATTCAAATGTAGTCCTCCTTCCTTCAAAAATCACTGCAGAGCTCTTCCTGTCCTCTGCCGTGCCCTGATTGTATTAATACTGCTTGATGATATCTGGAAAATGCATGTACACCCTGGCCCATCTATCATTGCTAGCCCTAATTCTGACTTGTGCTCTGATATCTGGCTTCACTGATCTCTGCTCTTGTAAAAGCCTAGCAGTTTTGCATGTTAACACTATTATTACCTAAAATGTATCAATTGAAATGTGGGTTTACAGCTCTAATACAGATGTTGGTCGTTATTGAGATGTGGTTAAGAAGGGAGTGGTTTGAACACTGATGTTAACCTTTCTGGTTATAACCTTTTTCACAAGACAGAGCTTCTAAAGGAAAATGGAATTTTACCAAGTAACACTTCAGTGTTTCGTTATTCTGCACAATGTCTCAAACAATTTGATTTGCTGGTTTTAAGCATTGAACTTAAATAGTTTTGTTGATCACAGCTGGGGTGTTATGTTACCATCAGTAAAGGCCTGCACCAAAAATACCTAAGCTCCCTCCGCCCCTTACACTAAGTCTGAATTTGTCCTGCTAGGTGACCTAAACTGGGACATGCTTAAACCGCCTCACCAAGTGTAAAGCAATGGGACTCCCCTAAATCATTCGTAATTTTTATTTTGCCCTGTTTATCAAAAAGTGTTGGAAAATCCTGTCAGTAATCAACTGACTGGCTTCTCTTCGATGTCTATGAAATTCCCTCTCTGGTATGCAACTGGCTTCACCAGTTATGGATGTGTACTAAAACTTAAAGCTAACCTAAATGATGGCCATTGCAATTGAATATTTTTATTGACTTGGCCAAAGCATGATAGGTAGACCATTCCATTCTGTGGGTCAAGAGTATTGGGTGTTTGAGGGTTTTGGCCTGGTTTACAAACTCTCAAAGAGTGCAGTGTATGGGGTTGACATCTGCTGTCTCAGCCACTGCCTGTCACCAAGGGGAGTACCCCAAGGCTCCGATCCAAGGCCCCACGCTCTTCTCAATTTATATCAACAATATAGTGCCTGGGGTAGGAAGCTTCTCATCCATTTACATGCAGATGATACAGTTAGTGGTTTCCCCTGACTTTGTGTTAAACACTCTACAACAAAGCTTTAGTGTCCACAATGTTTCTTCTGCCCTTAACCTTGTTCTTCTGAACACCTAAAACAAAGATAATGGGGTTTGGCAAGAAGAATGCTCCTCTCCCCACCGTGTGGGATTAGCCACCGCTGAGGGTTTAGGGAGCTTGAGGTAGTCACCCCACTACTTGGGAGTATGGCGATGGTAAACTGTCCCTTTCTCAATATCAAAGCTGCAGGCCAAGGTTAAATCTAGAATTGGTTTCCCATCGCAATCAGCCCTCTTCTTCACCCCAGCTGCAAAACTAACCCCGATTCATAGATGACCATCCTAACTCATGCTAGATTACGAGACGTAATTTATAGATCAACAGGTGGGCGGGTGCCTTTAGCGACTAGATGTTTTTACCATTTGGCCATCAGAAATGCCACCAATGCTCCTTACAGGACACATCACTGCACTCTACACTACACGTTAACTGGTCATCTCTGCATACCCAGTCACAAGACCTAATTGCTCTTGAAGGTTTATTTATAAAACCCTCCTAGGCCCTTACTCCCCTATCTGAGAGAAATACTCACTGATACCTCACATTCACTGCAGACCTCATCTTCCACATACAACACCTGTTCTGCCAGTCACATTCTACAAGGTCCCCAAAAGCACAAACATCCAAACACGCCTCTTTCAGTTAGTGGCAGCAGTTACCAGAACGGAGCTGCAAAAACACTCACAACTGACAGTTTTATCTCCATCATCATTCAAAGACACAATCATGATGACCATACCAGACAGTTGTGGCTGCTTCACGTGATGTATTGTTGTCTCTACCTTCTTGCTCCTTTAGCGGTTTTGTTCTGTGCCTTCAATAATGTTTGTACCCATGTTTCAGGTGCTACTATGTTGTGCTGCTGCTATGTTACTGTAAGGTTACCATGTTGTTGTCATGTTGTGTTGCTACATGCTGTGGTTGTCATGTGTTGCTGCCATGCCAGGGTGGTTGTTTAGGTCTCTTTTTATGTAGTGTTGTGTGTTCTCTTATCGTGGATGTGTAGTTTTGTTATATTTATTTTATTTATTTATTTATTTATTTATTTTAATCCCAGCCCCCCTGCCACCGTAGGGAGGCCTTTTTGCCTGTGGTAGGCAGCAGTCAGCGCAATCTTGTTCCCAACTGATTCTCTTAAACAAATAAAGGTTAACTAAAAATAATAAATAAAAATGGTTAAGCATCATTATCACCCAGAGAACACGTTTACTGCTCCAGAGTCCAATGACAAGTGCAGCCTACACCACCCAGTAAACATTGCACATGGTGATCTCGAGGCTTCAGGTGGTGGCTTGTGGGGTCAAGTAGGCATCGGCGAAGCTTCCGACAAACAGTTAGCTGTGCTGACGTTGCTTCCAGAGGCAGTTTGGAACTCAAGAAAAGATAAGGTAACCGAGGACAGACGCATTTTTACGTAGCCACGCCTGGCACTGCAGTCCCGCTCTGTGAGCTTGTGTGGCCTACTTCACTTCGCCGGGTTGAGCCGTTGAGTTGGTCTTTGTGACACCTCTACTCTCACAAACAAGCACTTACAGTTGACCGTGGGGCAGCCTAGCAGGGCAGTAATGTGGGTGAACTGACTTGTTGGAAAAGGTGGCATCCTATGACTGTGCCACGTTGAAAGTCACTGAGCTCTTCAGTAAGGCATTCTACTGCCAATGTTTGTCTATGGAGATTGTATGGCTGTGTGCCCCAATGCAATACACCTGTCAGCAACGGTGTGGTTGAAATAGCCTAATCCACTAATTTGAAGGGGTATCCACATACTTTCTTTGGGTAAAAGAAATATGCAATTGGAATATTTTTCAAATGCACTGTATATATATCCGCATTTTGTTCTGTTAAAGACTTATTCTAAAATGTGGATGAATATGTTTTTTATCAATCTAAACACAACCCATAATGACAAAGCAAAAATGAGGTTTTTATAAATGTTTGCACATTTATTAAATATAAAAACAGAAATATCTTTATTTACATAAGTATTCAGATCCTTTGCTATGAGACTCAAAATTGAGCCGATATTTCCTACTGGATCATCCTTGGGATGAGCTTCTGTCAACCTGATTTCAGAGTTCATCAGGTAAGGTCAATTGATTGGACATGATTTGAAAGGACACACCTGTTCATATAAGGTCCACAGATGACAGTGCAGGTAGAGCACAAACCAAAGAAGCCATGTAATGAATGCATTGTCCGTAGAGCTCCGAGACAGGATTGTGCCAAGGCACAGATTCAAAGGAAGAAAACATTTTGCAGCATTGAAGGTTCCCAAGAACACTGTAGTCTCCATCATTCTTAAATGAATAATGTTTGAACCACCAAGACTCTTCCAGAAATAAGCCGCCCGGCCACAAACTGATCAACAGGAGAGAAGGGCCTTGCCCAGGAGGTGACCAAGAACACGATGGTCACCTGACAGAGCTCCCAGAGTTTCTTGGTGGAGATGGCAGAACCTTCCAAAAAGGACAACCATCTACAGCACTCCACTCAATCAGGCTCACAGTAGTGGCCAGAAGAAGTCACTCCTCAGTAAAAGGGCACATGACATCCCACTTGGAGTTTGCCAAAAGGCACCTAAGAAAGTAAGATTCTCTGATCTGATGAAACTAAGATTGAATCCCTTTGGCCAATGCGATGTACATCTGGAGGAACTGAAACAACCATCCGTGCGGAAGCATGGTGTGGTAGCATCATGCTGTGTGGGATGTCTCTCTTTCAGAGGCAGGACTGGGAGACTAGTCAGATCGAGGGAAAGGTGGAACTGGAGCAAAGCAGTGAGGAGATCCTTGGATGAAAACCTGCTCCAGAGCGCTCACGACCTCAGATCAGATAAAAATTCACCTTCCAACAGTGATGTAATGACCCTAAGCACACAGCCAAGAATACGCAGGATTGGCTTTCCAGGACAAAGTCTCTGAATGTCTCCATGGCCCAACCAGAGCCCGGGACTTGAACCCAATTGAACATCTCTGAGAGATCCTGAAAATAGCTAATACATGCTCCCCATCCAACCTGACAGAGCTTGGAGAAGATCTGCAGCGAAGAATGGGAGATACCCCAAATACAGGTGCTTTGTAGTGTATACCCAGACTGAAATAAAATCACTGCCAAAGGTGCTTTCAACAAAGTACTGAGAAGGGTCTGAACCCCAACCTGCATCACCGCACATTGACTCTGTACCGGGTAACCCCTGTAGATAGCCGCTTATTGTTATTTTATTGTGTTTTTTTAAATTATGTTTTTACTTTAGTTTATCTAGTAAATAATTTCTTATGTTATTTTTGAACTGCATTGTTGGTTAAAGGCTTTAGGCAAGCATTTCACGGTGGTAAGGTTACACCTGTGTGTATTTATGATGACAAATAACATTTGATTTAATATTTCAGTTTTCTGTTCGGGTAATACATTTACAATGTAAAATCGTTTTTGCTTTGTCATTATGTAGTATTGTGTAGATTGATGAAAACAGCAACAATTATAATCCATTTTAAGAATAAAGGTTGTAACATAAGAATGGGGACTGTATTTTTGAAAGATATATATATATA
>NW_025536601.1:0-49346 GCF_020615455.1 Coregonus clupeaformis
AAATAAGCAGACTATATACATGGTCAGTTCCAGTACCATATTTACAATGTGTAGGGACACTGGATCGATAGAGGTTGATATGTATAAGGGTAAGGTGACTAGGATCCGGATATATGATAAACAGAGTAGCAGCAGCGAATATGATGATTGTACAGTTGAAGTCAGAAATTTACATACACCTTAGTGTCAGTGTAGCTATAGGTGGGTGTGGTGGTGGAATCAGGCGCAGGACGCAGAACGTTAGTCCAAAAGACTTTAGTAGATGCACAAAACACAGGCACGAATAAATGCCCTGAGGCGAGAACTCCGCACGTAGGCGAAAACAAACGGGCGCACTAACAGGTGCGACAAAACACTCCAAACACTATGGAGAATAGCTCAACCGAGCAAACAGTAGAATTACTAGCCAACCGCACGACAGTAAAACAATCACACACAACACTTGACAAACACAACGAGAACTTATAGGACACTAATGACACTAAACGATAACAGGTGTAACAACAATCAGACAAAAGCAAACGAACATAGAAACATGCAACGGTGGCAGCTAGTATTCCGGAGACGACGAACGCCGAAGCCTGCCCGAGCAAGGAAGAGAGGCAGCCTCGGCCGAAACCGTGACAGTACCCCCTTGACGCGCGGCTCCAGACGTGCGCCGACTCGGCCTCGGGGGACGACCAGGAGGGACGCGGAGCAGGGTGCGTCGGGTGCCCACGATGGAATTCCGTCAGGAGAGACGGGTCCAAAATGTCTCTCCTCGGCACCCAGCACCGTTCCTCCGGGCCGTACCCTCCCACTCCACTAGATATTGGAGACCCCCATCCGACGTCTCGAATCCAAGATGGACCGCACGGAGTACGCGGTGCCCCCTCGATGTCCAATGGGGGGCGGAGGAGTCTCCCTGATCTCACTTTCTTGGAGTGGGCCAGCTACCACCGGCCTGAGAAGAGACACATGGAACGAGGGGTTAATACTTTTATACTCAACAGGTAGTTGTAATTTGTAACACACCTCGTTCAATCTTCTCAGGACCTTAAATGGCCCTACAAACCGCCGACCCAGTTTCCGACAGGGCAGGCGGAGGGGCAGGTTTCTGGTAGAGAGCCAGACTCGATCACCAGGTGCGTACACCGGTCCCTCACTGCGGTGGAGATCGGCGCTCGCCTTTTGACGACGGAGGGCCCGCTGCAGGTGGACATGTTCAGCGTTCCATGTCTCCTCCGAGCGCCGCACCCACTCATCCACCGCAGGAGCCTCGATCTGGCTCTGCTGCCAAGGTGCCAGAACCGGCTGGTAACCTAACACACATTGGAAAGGGGTTAGGTTAGTGGAGGAATGGCGTAGGGGAATTCTGGGCCATTTCGGCCCAGGGAACGTACCTTGCCCACTCCTCCGGCCGGTCCTGGCAGTATGTTCTAAGAAACCTACCCACATCCTGGTTCACACGTTCCACCTGCCCATTACTCTCCGGGTGGTAACCCGAGGTGAGGCTCACCGAGACCCCCAACCGCTCCATAAAAGCTCTCCAGACTCTGGAGGTAAATTGGGGACCTCGATCAGACACAATATCCTCGGGTACCCCGTAGTGCCGGAACACATGGGTGAATAGTGCTTCGGCGGTTTGCAGGGCAGTAGGAAGGCCCGGCATAGGAAGCAAACGACAGGCCTTAGAAAACCGGTCCACAAAGATCAGTATAGTGGTATTCCCCTGTGAAGGAGGAAGGTCAGTGAGGAAATCCACCGAGAGGTGAGACCATGGTCGTTGTGGAACGGGCAGGGGTAGTAACTTACCCCTAGGCAGATGTCTAGGCGCCTTACACTGGGCGCACACCGAGCAGGAGGAAACATAAACCCTCACATCCCTCGCCAACGTGGGCCACCAGTACTTGGCACTAAGACAGTGCACTGTCCGGCCGATACCAGGGTGTCCAGAGGAGGGTGACGTGTGAGCCCAATAGATCAATCGATCCCGAACCTCGAGCGGAACGTACTTCCGACCCTCCGTGCATTGAGGTGGACTAGGGTCGGTGCGTAACGCCCGCTCGAGTTCAGCATCGACCTCCCACACTACCGGTGCCACCAGACAAGACTCCGGCAGTATGGGAGTGGGCTCCACGGACCTCTCCTCCGTGTCATACCGCCGAGACAGTGCGTCTGCCTTACCGTTCTGTGACCCAGGGATGTACGTGATCTTAAATGTGAACCGGTCAAAAACATATTCCACCTCGCCTGGCGAGGGTTCAGTCTCCTCGCTGCCCGGATGTACTCCAGGTTACGGTGGTCCGTCAAAATGAGGAAAGGGTGTTGAGCTCCCTCAAGCCAGTGCCTCCACACCTTTAGGGCCTGTACCACGGCTAACAGCTCCCTGTCCCCTACGTCATAATTTCGCTCCGCCGGACTGAGCTTCTTGGAATAAAAAAGCACAGGGGCGGAGTTTAGGTGGCGCGCCGGACCGTTGCGAAAGCACGGCTCCTATACCCGGCCTCTGACGCGTCCACCTCTACCTGAAATGGTAAAGAGGATCCGGATGCGCCAGCACCGGGGCCGAGGTAAACAGGTCCCTTCAGCCTCCCCTAACGCCCTGTCCGCCTCGGCTGACCACTGCAGACGCACGGACCCCTTCAAAAGAGACGTTATGGGAGCTGCCACCTGTCCAAAACCCCAGATAAACCTCCGGTAGTAATTCGCAAACCCCAAAAACTGCTGCACCTCCTTCACAGTGGTTGGCGTTTGCCAATTACGCCACGGCTGACACCCGGTCTACCTCCATCTTCACCCCTGACGCAGACAACTGATAACCCAAAAAAGGAGACCGACTCCTGGAAAAACAGACACTTCTCTGCCTTGACATACAGGTCGTGCTCCAACAGCCTCCGCAACACTCGGCGCACCAGGGCCACATGCTCGACTCCGGGTAGGCGAGTACACGAGAATGTCATCTATGTACACGACCACCCCTGCCCCTGCATGTCCCTGAAGATCTCATCCACGAATGATTGGAAAACTGAAGGAGCGTTCATCAACCCGTATGGCATGACAAGATACTCGTAATGGCCTGAGGTGGTACTAAAGGCTGTCTTCCATTCATCGCCCTCCCTAATGCGCACCAAGTTGTACGCGCTCCTGAGATCTAATTTAGTGAAGAAACGCGCCCCGTGCAATGACTCCGTCATGGTCGCAATCAGCGGGAGTGGATAACTGTACTTCACCGTGATCTGATTGAGACCACGGTAATCAATGCACGGGCGTAACCCTCCATCCTTTTTCTTCACAAAAAAGAAACTCGAGGACGCAGGGGAAGTGGAGGGCCGTATGTATCCTTGTCTCAGAGATTCGTCTATGTAAGTCTCCATAGCTCTCTTCTCCTCCTGAGACAGAGGATACACATGGCTCCGTGGGAGCGCAGCTCCTGCCTGGAGGTCTATCGCACAATGTCCCTGCCTATGGGGGAGGCAACTGCGTCGCCCTCGACTTACTGAACACAATAGCCAAATCCCCATACTCAGGGGGAACGTGCAATGCGGGCACCTGGTTTGGACTCTCCACCGAGGTAGCCCCTACGGAAACGCCTAAACATCGACCCACACACTGGGCAGACCACTCCATCAGAGCCCTCTCCTGCCACGAAATAGACGGGTTATGGGTACTCAACCAGGGCATGCCCAGCACCACCGGATACGCAGGCGAGTCGATCAGAAATAGCTGGATCATCTCCTGATGACCCCCCTGCGTACACATCCTAAGTGGCGCCGTGACCTCCCTGATCAAGCCCGCACCCAACGGACGGCTATCTAGGGCATGAACGGGGAAAGGGACTTCGACAGGGAGAAGGGGAATCCCTAAGGCTAAACAAAATCTCTTATCAACAAAATTCCCAGCCGCGCCTGAATCTACCAGCGCCTTATGCTGGGAATGAGGTGCGACCTGTGGAAAACGCACAGGTATACAGAAGTGTGCAACAGAGAGCTCTGGGTGAGTGGGGCGCCTACTCACCTGGAAGGGCTCCCAGTGCGGGGGCCTGTCGTCTTCTCCCGAGGAGGCCATCCCCAGCACCTAGCCGCGGTGTGTCCTCCCCTCCACAGTTGGTGCAGGAGATGGACCCCCTCGTACTCCGACCCCTCCTCTCTCTAGCGCCAGCGCCCCCGAGCTCCATGGGGCACGGCTCGGAGGCGCTGGAGGGTGAAATGGACGGACCCCCCTCGGGACGTCCGCGGGTAGCTAGCAGGGTATCCAGCCTGATGGACATGTCGACTAACTGGTCGAACGAAAGGCTGGTGTCCCGACAGGCCAGCTCCCTACGGACGTCCTCACGTAGACTACAGCGGTAGTGATCAATGAGGGCCCGCTCATTCCACCCTGCATCCGCCGCTAGAGTCCGGAATTCCAACGCGAACTCCTGGGCACTCCTCCTCCCCTGCCGGAGGCAGAACAGACGCTCCCCCGCCGCTTTCCCCTCCGGGGATGGTCAAACACCGCCTGAAGCGGCGGGAGAACTCCGGCGTACGTGATGGTAGTAGCGTCTATTCTCCTCCACTCAGCGTTGGCCCACTCTAACGCTTTGCCGGAAAGGCAGGAGATCAGGGCGGACACGCTCTCGTGTCCCGAGGGCGCCCGGGTGCACGGTGGCCAGGTAAAGCTCCACCTGGAGAAGGAAGCCCTGACACCCGGCAGCGGTCCCATCGTAGGCCCTCGGGAGCGAGAGTCGAACTCCTCTGGGTTCCGGAGCGGGAAGGGGCTGACTCGCCGATGGTGAGGGCAGGGAAGATGGCGTTGGGGGTGTCCCTCGGGTCTCCCAGCGTTGGAGGGTGGTGATCACCTCCTGCAGGGCGGACCCCATCCGCAGGATCTGGTCATTCTGCTCCCGGACTCTGTCCTCCAACGTCTCCTGTGCGGCTGCGGCTCCTGCTGATTCCATTCGAGCAGGTGTGTGATTCTGTCAGTGTAGCTGTAGGTGGGTGTGGTGGTGGAATCAGGCGCAGGACGCAGAACGTTAGTCCAAAAGACTTTAGTAGATGCACAAAACACAGGCACGAATAAATGCCCTGAGGCGAGAACTCCGCACGTAGGCGAAAACAAACGGGCGCACTAACAGGTGCGACAAAACACTCCAAACACTATGGAGAATAGCTCAACCGAGCAAACAGTAGAATTACTAGCCAACCGCACGACAGTAAAACAATCACACACAACACTTGACAAACACAACGAGAACTTATAGGACACTAATGACACTAAACGATAACAGGTGTAACAACAATCAGACAAAAGCAAACGAACATAGAAACATGCAACGGTGGCAGCTAGTATTCGGAGATCGACGAACGCCGAAGCCTGCCCGAGCAAGGAAGAGAGGCAGCCTCGGCCGAAACCGTGACACTTAGCCAAATACATTTAAACTCAGTTTTTCACAATTCCTGACATTTAATCCTAGTAAAAATTCCCTGACTTAGGTCAGTTAGGATCACCACTTTTATTTTAAGAATGTGAAATGTCAGAATAATAGTAGAGAGAATGATTTATTTCAGGTTTTATTTCTTTCATCACATTCCCAGTGGGTCAGAAGTTTACATACAATCAATTACTATTTGGTAGCATTGCCTTTAAATTGTTTAACTTGGGTCAAATGTTTCGGGTAGCCTTCCACAAGCTTCCCACAATAAGTTGGGTGAATTTTGGCCCATTCCTCCTGACAGAGCTTGTGTAACTGAGGCAGTTTTGAAGGCCTCCTTGCTCGCAAACGCTTTTTCAATTCTGCCCACACATTGTCTATAGGATTGAGGTCAGGGCTTTGTGATGGCCACCAATACATTGACTTTGTTGTCCTTAAGCCATTTTGCCACAACTTTGGAAGTATGCTTGGGGTCATTGTCCATTTGCAAGACCCATTTGCGACCAAGCTTTAACTTCCTGACTGATGTCTTGAGATGTTGCTTCAATATATCAGCATAATTTTCCTTCCTCATGATGCCATCTGTTTTGTGAAGTGCACCAGTCCCTCCTGCAGCAAAGCATCCCCACAGCATGATGCTGCCACCCCCGTGCTTCATGGTTGGGATGGTGTTCTTCGGCTTGCAAGCATCCCCCTTTTTCCTCCAAACATTATGATGGTCATTATGGCCAAACATTTCTATTTTTGTTTCATCAGACCAGAGGACATTTCTCCAAATAGTACGATCTTTGTCCCCATGTGCAGTTGCAAACCGTAGTCTGGCATTTTTATGGCAGTTTTGGAGCAGTGGCTTCTTCCTTGCTGAGCGGCCTTTCAGGTTATGTCGATAAAGGACTCGTTTTACTGTGGATATAGATACTTTTCTACCTGTTTCCACCAGCATCTTCACAAGGTCCTTTGCTGTTGTTCTGGGATTGATTTGCACTTTTCGCACCAAAGTATGTTCATCTCTAGGAGACAGAACGCGTCTCCTTCCTGAGCGGTATGACGGCTGCTTGGTCCCATGGTGTATATACTTGTGTACTATTGTTTGTACAGATGAACGTGGTACCTTCAGGCGTTTGGAATCTTGGCAGATTTCTTTTGATTTTTCCATGATGTCAAGCAAAGAGGCACTGAGTTTGAAGGTAGACCTTGAAATACATCCACAGGTACACCTCCAATTGACACAAATGATGTAAATTAGCCTATCAGAAGCTTCTAAAGCCATGACATCATTTTCTGGAATTTTCCAAGCTGTTTAAAGGCACAGTCAACTTAGTGTATGTAAACTTCTGACCCACTGGAATTGTGATACAGTGAATTATATGTGAAATAATCTGTCTGTAAACAATTGTTGGAAAGATTACTTGTGTCATGCACAAAGTAGATGTCCTAACCGACTTCCCAAAACTATAGTTTGTTAACAAGACATTTGTGGAGTGGTTGAAAAATGAGTTTTAATGACTCCAACCTAAGTGTATGTAAACTTCCGACTTCAACTGTATGTGAGTGGGTGTGCATGTGTAGAGTTAGCATAAATGTATGTGCATATTATGTGTGTGTAAGCAAAGGATGGAGTGAGTGTTTGTGTGTGTGTTGGGGGTGTCAGTGTGAATAATGTGTAGGGCCCTGTGAGTGTACAGAGAGAATAAAATACAAGGGTCCACTCAGATTTTTAGCAGTCTTATGGCATGGGGATAGGATCTGTTCAGGAGCCTGTTCGTATCAGACTTGATGCACTGGTACTGCTTGCAGTGCGGAAGCAGAGAGAACAGTCTATGGCTTGGGTGGTTGGAGTCTTTAAAAATGTTCCGGCCCTTCCTTTCACACTGCATGATATAGATGTCCTGAATGGCAGTGATGTACTGAGCTGTCCGCACCACTCTCTGTAGCTCCATGCGATCGAGGGCGGTGCTATTGCCATACCAAGCAATGCACTGACATCTGATATTTCAAATTAGCTCTTGAACACAGTAGTGTATTAGAAATAGTCTGTATGTTAAATGCTGTTAAATGCACTGTTATGAAATGAAATAAAATTAGATGAAAGCAGATATAAGATAAAACTACAGGTTGGATTCGAACCAGCGACATTGTGTCCTTAAATGGCCTTTAGGGCTTTCAAAAGACAGACACTCCTACACAAACACGCACAGATGCACACAGGCTATAGTTGTCTGTTCTCAACTCTATCAAATATATTTTTTACCTTTGGCGTGGCTTGTGAGACAGTGGGCCATGGGCCGCCGATTTCACCTTAATGAAAGTGAGAGATTGATGGTATGACCATTTAAACCAATAGGATAGCTGCTCACATTGATGCTTCACAGGTGCAAAGTTAGCTTTGTTTTTATGCCTCTTAGAAGTCATGTGTGATGGATCACAGAGCACAATCAACGTTGACACATTCAGAGGGGAGCCAGGAGTAAAGCTTAACCGTAACATGAAAGTACTGTGTGTGTGTTTGACATCTTACAATATTTTTCCTTTTACATTTCCTCTATCTTATATAGAGACATGATTGAGATAATAAGGAATACTGGCACAATCTGGCAATACCAATACTGGGCTCTGTACTATACAACCTTTTACTGCAGTGGGCTAAATCAGGGTCACACAGAGGGACTCTTGGTGGTCTTAAACTAGCGTAGATTGAAGCACTGGTGCGTCAATCTAAATTACATAACAAAGAAAATCCCCATAAAAATCTGTCAGTTTAAACTAGAGAAATTATTTATTTTGCATTGGATGCATCTCAATCCACCGCATCCGCCAGTGTCGCACTTCCGCATCAACGGTGAAAGGTGGCTAGAGCGGTGTTTGTCAGACCATGAGGCATCCAGAAAATCTGTCTTCTCACGAAAACGTCTCTAGTGTCCGAACAGTTTGACCTACAAACACGTGTCACGGGACTCGTCTGAAGGTAACCCGTACCGGTTTTAAAAAAGGAATGGAAGTATAAAGGTAGTTTTGTGCCTACCCCCAAAAAGGGGTTAAATATGTGTAAAAAATACATATATACAGTGGGGAAAAAAAGTATTTAGTCAGCCACCAATTGTGCAAGTTCTCCCACTTAAAAAGATGAGAGAGGCCTGTAATTTTCATCATAGGTACACGTCAACTATGACAGACAAATTGAGAAAAAAAAATCCAGAAAATCCCATTGTAGGATTTTTAATGAATTTATTTGCAAATTATGGTGGAAAATAAGTATTTGGTCACCTACAAACAAGCAAGATTTCTGGCTCTCACAGTCCTGTAACTTCTTCTTTAAGAGGCTCCTCTGTCCTCCACTCGTTACCTGTATTAATGGCACCTGTTTGAACTTGTTATCAGTATAAAAGACACCTGTCCACAACGTCAAACAGTCACACTCCAAATTTCACAATGGCCAAGACCAAAGAGCTGTCAAAGGACACCAGAAACTAAATTGTAGACCTGCACCAGGCTGGGAAGACTGAATCTGCAATAGGTAAGCAGCTTGGTTTGAAGAAATCAACTGTGGGAGCAATTATTAGGAAATGGAAGACATACAAGACCACTGATAATCTCCCCTCGATCTGGGGCTCCACGCAAGATCTCACCCCGTGGGGTCAAAATGATCACAAGAACGGTGAGCAAAAATCCCAGAACCACACGGGGGGACCTAGTGAATGACCTGCAGAGAGCTGGGACCAAAGTAACAAAGCCAACCATCAGTAACACACTACGCCGCCAGGGACTCAAATCCTGCAATGCGAGACGTGTCCCCCTGCTTAAGCCAGTACATGTCCAGGCCCGTCTGAAGTGCATTTGGATGATCCAGAAGAGGATTGGGAGAATGTCATATGGTCAGATGAAACCAAAATATAACTTTTTGGTAAAAACTCAACTCGTCATGTTTGGAGGACAAAGAATGCTGAGTTGCATCCAAAGAACACCATACCTACTGTGAAGCATGGGGTTGGAAACATCATGCTTTGGGGCTGTTTTTCTGCAAAGGGACCAGGACGACTGATCCGTGTAAAGGAAAGAATGAATGGGGCCATGTATCGTGAGATTTTGAGTGAAACCCTCCTTCCATCAGCAAGGGCATTGAAGATGAAACGTGGCTGGGTCTTTCAGCATGACAATGATCCCAAACACACCGCCCGGGCAACGAAGGAGTGGCTTCGTAAGAAGCATTTCAAGGTCCTGGAGTGGCCTAGCCAGTCTCCAGATCTCAACCCCATAGAAAATCTTTGGAGGGAGTTGAAAGTCTGTGTTGCCCAGCGACAGCCCCAAAACATCACTGCTCTAGAGGAGATCTGCATGGAGGAATGGGCCAAAATACCAGCAACGGTGTGTGAAAACCTTGTGAAGACTTACAGAAAACGTTTGACCTGTGTCATTGCCAACAAACGGTATATAACAAAGTATTGAGAAACTTTTGTTATTGACCAAATACTTATTTTCCACCATCATATGCCAATAAATTCATAAAAAATCCTACAATGTGATTTTCTGGGAAAAAAATTCTCATTTTGTCTGTCATAGTTGACGTGTACCTATGATGAAAATTACAGGCCTCTCTCATCTTTTTAAGTGGGAGAACTTGCACAATTGGTGGCTGACTAAATACTTTTTTTCCCCACTGTACTGTATATATTTCCAGAGTTTTTTTTATATCTCCTAGATAAAGGACAAACACTTCCAAACCTTGTTTCTTATGATTTCTGTTTTTACTGTCCTTTTTGCCATTCATGAATGTGTAATTATATGCGTTTCTATGGGCTTTAGTAGTAAAGGCCAAAATCAATACATGTTTTTATATACAGTACCAGTCAAAAGTTTGGACACACCTACTCATTCAAGGGTTTTTCTTTATTTTTACTATTTTCTACATTGTAGAATAATAGTGAAGACATCAAAACTATGAAATAACACATATGGAATCATGTTGTAACCAAAAAAGTGTTAAACAAATCCAAATATATTTGAGATTTGAGATTCTTCAAAGTAGCCACCCTTTACCTTGATGACATCTTTGCACACTCTTGGCATTCTCTCAACCAGCTTCATGAGGTAGTCACCTGGAATGCATTTCAATTAACAGCTGTGCCTTGTTAAAAGTTAATTTGTGGAATTTCTTTCCTTCTTAATGCGTTTGAGCCAATCAGTTGTGTTGTGTTAAGGTGGGGGGGTATACAGAAGATAGCCCTATTTGGTAAAACACCAAGTCCCATATTATGTCAAGAACAGCTCAAATAAGCAAAGACAAACGACAGTCATTACTTTAAGACATGAAGGTCAGTCAATCCGGAACATTTCAAGAACTTTGAAAGTTTCTTCAAGTGCAGTCGCAAAAACCATTAAGCGCTATGATGAAACTGACTCTAATGACGACCGCCACAGGAAAGGAAGACCCAGAGTTACCTCTGCTGCAGAGGATAAGTTCATTAGAGTTACCAGCCTCAGAAATTGCATCCCAAATAGATGCTTCACAGGGTTCAAGTAACAGACACATCTCAACATCAACTGTTCAGAGGAGACTGCGTGAATCAGGCCTTCATGGTCGAATTGCCGCAAAGAAACCACTACTAAAGGACACCAATAAGAAGAAGAGACTTGCTTGGGCCAAGAAACATGAGCAATGGACATTAGACCGGTGGAAATCTGTCCTTTGGTCTGATGAGTCCAAATTTGAGATTTTTGGTTCCAACCGCTGTGTCTTTGTGAGACGCAGAGTAGGTGAACGGATGATCTCCGCATGTGTGGTTCCCACCGTGACACATGGAGGAGGAAGTGTGATGGTGTGGGGGTGCTTTGCTGGTGACACTGTCAGTGATTTATTTAGAATTCAAGGCACACTTAACCAGCATGGCTACCACAGCATTCTGCAGCGATACGCCCATCCCATCTGGTTTGCGCTTAGTGGGACTATAATTTGTTTTTCAACAGGACAGTGACCCAACACACCTCCAGGCTGTGTAAGGGCTATTTGACCAAGAAGGAGAGTGATGGAGTGCTGCATCAGATGACCTGGTCTCCACAATCCCCCGACCTCAATCATTGTTCTTCCTCTGTTAACCATGGTTACCTGCAAGGAAACACGTGCCGTCATTATTGCTTTGCACAAAAAGGGCTTCACAGGCAAGGATATTGCTGCTAGTAAGATTGCACCTAAATCAACCATTTATCGGATCATCAAGAACTTCAAGGAGGGATGTTCAATTGTTGTGAAGAAGGCTTCAAGGCACCCAAGAAAGTCCAGCAAGCGCCAGGACCGTCTCCTAAAGTTGATTCAACTGCGGGATCAGGGCACCACCAGTGTAGAGCTTGCTCAGGAATGGCAGCAGGCAGGTGTGAGTGCATCTGCACGCACAGTGAGGCGAAGACTTTTGGAGGATGGCCTGGTGTCAAGAAGGGCAGCAAGGAAGCCGCTTCTCTCCAGGAAAAACATCAGGGACAGACTGATATTCTGAAAAAGGTACAGGGATTGGACTGCTGAGGACAGGGGTAAAGTCATTTTCTCTGATGAATCCCCTTTCCGATTGTTTGGGGCATCCGGAAAACACCTTGTCCGGAGAAGACAAGGTGAGCGCTACCATCAGTTCTGTGTCATGCCAACAGTAAAGCATCCTGAGACCATTCATGTGTGGGGTTGCTTCTCAGCCAAGGGAGTGGGCTCACTCACAATTTTGCCTAAGAACACAGCCATGAATAAAGAATGGTACCAACACATCCTCCGAGAGCAACTTCTCCCAACCATCCAAGAACAGTTTGGTGACGAACAATGCCATAAGGCAAAACTGATAACTAAGTGGCTCGGGGAACAAAACATCGACATTTTGGGTCCATTGCCAGGAAACTCCCCAGACCTTAATCCCATTGAGAACTTGTGGTCGATCCTCAAGCATTAATTATGCAAGAATCGGCTGCCATCAGTCAGGATGTGGCCCAGAAGTTAATTGACAGCATGCCAGGGCGGTGTCACGGTTTCGGCCGAGGCTGCTCCTCCTCCTGGTTCGGGCAGGCTTCGGCGGTCGTCGTCCCCGGAGTACTAGCTGCCACCGATCTATGTTTCATGTTCGTTTGGTTTTGTCTTGATGTTGTACACCTGTGTCTTGTTAGTCCTCGTTAGTGTCCTATTTAGTTCTCGTTGGTTTTGTTTGTCTTTGTGTGTGATTGCTCTTCTGTTTTCGTGTTGGAGCTACGTACTTCCCTCCAGTGTTTTGGAGAGGTTTTTTGCACATGTTAGTGCGCCGTTTATTTGACGCCTGTGTGCGCCGTGATTTCGCCTTCGGGCTTATTGTGCTTATTTCTCTACGTGAATATTGCACTAAAGTATTTTGGACTGAGCCTCTGCGTCCTGCGCTTGATTCATGCACCACACCCACCTTCAGCACCCCTGACAGAATCACACACCAGAATGGAATCAGCAGGATCTGCAGTTACGCCTGAGTCGCTTGAGGAGCATGTCCGTGGGCAAGATGACCAGATACGACAACTGGGGACCGCTCTATAGGACGTCATCAACACCTTGCACCGATGGGAGGCCAGCGGGGTACCCACACCTCTACCTACCCTGCCAACCCCATCGGCCGGTCCACCAGTCCCAGGTCCGGAACCCAGGAGGATTCGGCTCTCGCTCCCGAGGGCGTATGACGGAACAGCTGCCGGGTGTCAGGGGTTCCTCCTGCAGGTGGAGCTCTACCTGGCCACTGTACACCCGGTGCCCTCGGGACACGAGAGCGTTTCCGCCCTCATCTCCTGTCTCACGGGCAAGGCGTTGGAGTGGGCTAACGCTGAGTGGAGGAAGATGGACGCCAATACCATCTCCTACGCCGAGTTCTCCCGTCGCTTCAAGGCCGTGTTCAACCATCCACCTGAGGGCAAAGCGTTGGGGGAGCGTCTAGTCCACCTGAGACAGGGGAGGAGGAGCGCAAAGGCGTTTGCTCTAGAGTTCCGGACTCTAGCAGCGGACGCAGGGTGGAATGAACGGGCCCTCATCGACCATTTTCGATGTAGCCTACGGGAGGACGTTCAACGTGAGTTGGCCTGCAGGGATACCCATCTTACCTTCGACCAGTTGGTCGATATGTCCATCCGTCTGGACACCCTGCTGGCCACCCGTGGACGTCCCGAGGGGGGTCCGTCCATTCCGCCCTCCGGCACCTCCGAGCCGAGCCCTATGGAGCTCGGGGGTGCCGGCGCTAGAGAAAGGAGGAGGAGGAGGAGCCCGAGGGGGCCTGTCTCCTGCACCAAGTGCGGTCGTGGAGGGCACACTGCGGCCAGGTGCTGGGGAGGGTTCTCCGGGGGAGAAGACAACAGGCCACGCACTGGGGGGACCTCCCAGGTGAGTAGACGTCCCACTTACCCAGAGCTTTCTGTTGCGCACTTTTGCATACCTGTTTGTTTTCCACAGGTTGCACCTCATTCCCAGCATAAGGCGCTAGTAGATTCAGGCGCAGCTGGGAATTTTGTTGATCGGAAGTTTTGTTTAGATTTAGGGATCCCTCTCCTACCTGTTGACAAACCTTTTTCCCGTTCATGCCTTAGATAGCCGCCCGTTGGGGTCGGGGTTGATTAGGAGATCACAGCGCCACTTAGGATGTGTGCGCAGGGGGGTCATGAAGAGACTATACAGCTGTATCTGATCGACTCTCCTGCGTACCCAGTGGTGCTGGGAATTCCCCTGGTTAAGCACCCATAACCCTGCTATTTCGTGGCAACAGAGGGCTCTCGATGGGTGGTCTGCTCAGTGCGAGGGGCGATGTCTGGGTGTTTCCGTGGGGGCGACTTCGGTGGAAAGTCCAAACCAAGTGCCCGCACTGCACATTCCGCCTGAATATGGGGATTTAGCTCTCGTGTTTAGTAAAACTAGGGCGACGCAGTTGCCTCCTCATAGACAGGGGGATTGTGCGATTGATCTCCAGGCAGGAGCAGCGCTCCCACGGAGCCATGTGTATCCTTTGTCTCAAGAGGAGAGAAAAGCGATGGAGACTTACATAGCCGAATCTTTGAGACAGGGATACATTCGGCCCTCCACTTCTCCCGCCTCCTCGAGCTTCTTTTTTGTGAAGAAGAAAGATGGAGGGTTGCGCCCGTGCATTGATTACCGTGGTCTCAATCAGATTACTGTGAAGTACAGTTATCCACTCCCTCTGATTGCGACCATGACGGAGTCATTGCATGGAGCGCGGTTTTTCACAAAATTGGATCTCAGGAGCGCGTATAACTTGGTGCGCATTAGGGAGGGCGATGAATGGAAGACAGCATTTAGTACCACGTCAGGTCATTTCGAGTATCTTGTCATGCCATATGGGTTGATGAATGCTCCATCAGTCTTCCAATCCTTCGTAGATGACATTTTCCGGGATATGCAGGGACAAGGGGTGGTCGTGTACATTGATGATATTCTGGTGTACTCGTCTGCCGAGGCCGAGCATGTAACCCTGGTGCGTCGTGGTATTGAGGAGGCTGTTGGAGCACGACCTATATGTCAAGGCAGAGAAATGTCTGTTTTTCCAGGAGTCGGTCTCCTTTTTGGGTTATCGGTTGTCCGCGTCAGGGGTGAGAATGGAGGTGGATCGTGTGTCCGCTGTGCGTAATTGGCAAACCCCAACCACTGTAAAAGAGGTGCAGCAGTTCTTGGGCTTTGCGAATTACTACCAGAGGTTTATCCGGGGTTTTGGACAGGTGGCAGCTCCCATCACGTCCCTTCTGAAAGGGGGTCCGGTGCACTTGCAGTGGTCAGCTGAGGCGGACAGGGCCTTTGGGAGACTGAAGGACCTGTTTACGTCGGCTCCGGTGCTGGCGCATCCGGATCCCGCATTACCCTTTCAGGTCGAGGTGGACGCGTCTGAGGCAGGTATAGGGGCCGTTCTCTCTCAACGGTCCGGCACGCCACCTAAACTCCGCCCCTGTGCTTTTTACTCTAAAAAGCTCAGCCCGGCGGAGCGTAACTATGACGTTGGGGACAGGGAGCTGTTAGCTGTAGTTCAAGCCCTTAAGGTGTGGAGGCATTGGCTTGAGGGGGCTCAACACCCTTTCCTCATTTTGACTGACCATCGGAACCTGGAGTACATCCGGGCAGCGAGGAGACTGAACCCTCGCCAGGCTCGATGGAGTATGTTTCTCACCAGGTTCGTATATAAAATCACGTACATCCCTGGGTCCCAGAATGGTAAGGCAGATGCGCTGTCCCGGCGGTATGACACGGAGGAGAGGTCCGTTGAGCCTACTCCCATACTACCGGAGTCTTGCCTTGTGGCACCGGTGGTGTGGGAGGTCGATGCCGAAATCGAGCGGCGTTGCGTACCGACCCCAGCCCTCCACAGTGTCCTGAGGGTCGGAAGTACGTTCCGCTCGAGATTCGGGATCGACTCATTTACTGGGCTCACACGTCACCCTCCTCTGGACATCCGGGTATTGGCCGGACAGTGCATTGCCTTAGCACTAAATACTGGTGGCCTACTTTGGTTAGGGATGTGAGGGTTTATGTCTCCTCCTGCTCGGTGTGCGCCCAGTGTAAGGCGCCCCGTCATCTGCCCAGGGGTAAGTTACAACCCCTGCCCGTTCCACAACGACCATGGTCCCACCTCTCGGTGGATTTTCTGACAGACCTTCCCCTCTCTCAGGGGAATACCACCATCCTGGTCGTTGTGGACCGGTTCTCTAAGGCCTGTCGTCTTCTCCCTATGTCGGGTCTTCCTACTGCCCTACAGACCGCTGAGGCCCTATTTACCCACGTCTTCCGGCATTACGGGTGCCCGAGGATATAGTGTCTGATCGAGGCCCCCAGTTTACCTCCCGTGTTTGGAGAGCGTTCATGGAGCGTTTGGGGGTCTCGGTTAGCCTTACCTCAGGGTACCACCCGGAGAGTAACGGGCAGGTAGAACGTGTCAACCAGGATGTGGGTAGGTTTCTGAGGTCGTATTGCCAGGACCGGCCTGAGGAGTGCGCACGGTACATTCCCTGGGCCGAGATGGCCCAGAACTCTCTCCGCCACTCCTCTACCAACCTAACCCCCTTCCAATGTGTATTAGGTTACCAGCCGGTTCTGGCACCGTGGCAGCAGAGCCAGATCGAGGCCCCTTCGGTGGATGATTGGATGAGGCGCTCGGAAGAGACGTGGAACGCTGCCCACGTCCACCTGCAGCGGGCCGTCCTTCGTCACAAGGCGAGCGCCGATCTCCACCGCAGTGAGGGGCCGGTGTACGCACCCGGAGATCGAGTCTGGCTCTCTACCAGAAACCTACCCCTCCGCCTGCCCTGCCGGAAGCTGGGTCGGCGGTTTGTGGGGCCCTTTAAAGTCCTGAGAAGATTGAACGAGGTGTGTTATAGGTTACATCTACCTGTTGAGTATAAGAATATTAACCCCTCGTTCCATGTGTCTCTTCTCAGGCCGGTGGTAGCTGGTCCACTCCAGGACAATGAGATAGGAGAGACTCCTCCGCCCCCACTGGACATCGAGGGGCTCCGGCGTACACCGTTCGGTCCATCTTGGACTCCAGACGCCGGATGGGGGGTCTCCAGTATCTCGTGGAGTGGGAGGGGTACGGCCCGGAGGAGCGGTGCTGGGTGCCGCGGAGGGACATCCTAGACCCATCTCTCCTGTCGGAGTTCCACCGGGACCATCCCGCGCGCCCTGCTCCGCGTCCTCCTGGTCGTCCCCGAGGTCAAGGGGGGGGTACTGTCACGGTTTCGGCCGAGGCTGCTCCTCCTCCTGGTTTGGGCAGGCTTCGGCGGTCGTCGTCCCCGGAGTACTAGCTGCCACCGATCTATGTTTCATGTTCGTTTGGTTTTGTCTTGATGTTGTACACCTGTGTCTTGTTAGTCCTCGTTAGTGTCCTATTTAGTTCTCGTTGGTTGTGTTTGTCTTTGTGTGTGATTGCTCTTCTGTTTTCGTGTTGGAGCTACGTACTTCCCTCCAGTGTTTTGGAGAGGTTTTTCGCACATGTTAGTGCGCCGTTTATTTGACGCCTGTGTGCGCCGTGATTTCGCCTTCGGGCTTATTGTGCTTATTTCTCTACGTGAATATTGCACTAAAGTCTTTTGGACTGAGCCTCTGCGTCCTGCGCTTCATTCATGCACCACACCCACCTTCAGCACCCCTGACAGGCGGACTGCAGAGGTCTTGAAAAAGAAGGGTCAACACTGCAAATATTGACTCTTTGCATAAACTTAATGTAATTGTCAATAAAAGCCTTTGACACTTATGGAATGCTTGTAATTACACTTCAGTATACCATAGTAATCTGACAAAAATATCTAAAAATACTGAAGCATCAAACTTTGAAGACCATTACTTGTGTCATTCTCAAAACTTTTGACCACGACTGTACATCTGTCATACCCTACTATAACCCATCTATCATGTCGATCTCATGGGTTGTAAGTCTGTGCATCTGAAGGTCTGTCTATGAGAGTGGTTACATTTCCTGACAATGTTGTTCCAAGCCAAGTGGCAGGGCTGCCGTAGGACTGAAACACACTAGTGATTGTAGCTTTAATATTTGTGGAAATTATCCAAAATTGGTGGACAATGAAAGCATGACATAAACAGTGACGTGTATTCATGGAGGCAAAGGGAAGCCAGGCTTCCCCAAATAAAATAAAATAATGTATCTTTCGTCTCTCTCTCTCTGTGTTTTCACAATCTTCCGTCAAGGCCCGGAAAATATTTGAAGGCCCGGAAGTAAAGTTTACCTTAAATGGCTAACAACATTTTGTACTGACAGACTAGTGTCCTCTGAAGCAAAGAAATTGAGGAGTTCTTCTCAGTAAAAATACAATATTCTCCTGAATTCGAGAATGTATTACTTAGATATAAAGAATGCTGATGTTCCTTGTAATTTTAGCAATTACAATGCCCAACAACCTTGACAATTCTAAACCTCCTCAAAGGATTAAAAGCACAAAGCACTAACAACACAGTCAGTCAGTCCATCAGCCAGTCCATCATTCCATCCTTTCTCTGTTGTTATCAGAGGAGGTGGTAGTATGTTTATAGGAGTGGCAGCCATGTAATGTGTATCTAATGTGTTTATGGTGAAATTGCCAATGTTATCCTGTATGTAGTATGGATGAGTGCAACACCTTTATTTATTACTTGCATTACCTGCATTGTCTTCCAACAGGTGACGTCATTCTAACGTTGGGCTGGTTAAAATAAAAGCAGGTGCTCCAGATGTACCATATTGATTACTTTCAATACGTTTGAATTTATTGGCTAGATTTCTTTGAATGAGCTGGATGAATCATCACAGCTGAGGTTTCATGGGTGAGTTTTCATGTGTGAGGTTTCATGGGTTAGGTTTCTAGTAGAGTATTGCAACATAGCGACTAATTTTAGACATTCACAATCAATCTAAGAGGTGCGTTGGTATCTGGTGGAGGATAACGGATGGATGGATGGGTGAAAGGAGGCATGTGATATCACTGTTGTGATGTGTTCACTTGTCTTGTCCTGTGTGTCATTGTCCTCTTGTCCCACTGGAGTAACGCAGTTTCTCTGGACCACCGCAAGGTAGCAGACTGTATTGCCACCCTTATTTGCTTTATCTTTAACCAAAGCCTAAAGGAGTGTGTGTGTCCACATGCATGGAAGGAAGCTAAAGTAATTCCACTGCCTAAAAAAAGCAAATCACCCATTGCTGGCTCTAACAGCCGCCCAATCAGTTTGCTGCCTGCTCTTAGTAAACTGATGGAGAGAATTGTGTTTGACCAAATGCAATGCTATTTTTCAGAGACCAAGTTAACTACTGACTTTCAGCATGCATATAGAGAAGGGCACTCAACTTGTACTGCACTGACTCAGATGACAGAGGATTTGGTTAAATAAATGGATAATGAGATGATAGTTGGAGCTGTATTGCTAGATTTCAGTGCAGCCTTTGATGTTATTGATCATAACATGTTATTGAAGAAACTCACTTGCTATGGCTTTACATCACCTGCCATCACATGGTTGGAGAGTTATTTATCCAGTAGAACCCAGAAAGTGTTCTTCAATGGAATCTTCTCTAACATCAGATATGGACAATGCGGTGTCCCTCAGGGCAATTGCCTTGGGCTGTGCCTCTTCTCTATTTTTACAAATGTTTTGCCACTGGTCTGACACAAAGCTAGAAAGACTATGTTTTATTTTTTATGCGGATTATTCCACACTACATGTCAGCACCCAAAGCCAGTGAGCTCACTGAAATTCTAAATAAGGAGTTACAGTCAGTATCAGAATGGCTGATTAATAATAAACTGGTCTTAAATACATCTAAAACTAAAATCATTGTAACCCTAACCTCAACTGGAGTTGTGTATAAAAGTTGTGACCATTGAGCAAGTCGAGGAAGCTAAACTCTTAGGTATAACATTGCATATTCAATTATCATGGTCAAGTCATATTGACAAAGTTGTTGTGAAGATGAGGAGGGGTACTGTCACGCTCTGACCTATAGAACTCTAGTTAGTTTGGTCAGGGTGTGAATATCATGTGTGTGTTTTCTATGGGGACATTCTATGTTTCTATTTCTATGTTCGGCCGGGTGTGATTCCCAATCAGAGGCAGCTGTCGCTCGTTGTCTCTGATTAGGGATCATACTTAGGCAGCCAGTTTTCCTGCTTGTGTTGTGGGATCTTGTTTGTGTCCGGTGAGTTTGGCTTGTTAGTGTATAGCCTTCCGACGTCACGTTTCGTTGCCTTTTGTTGTTTTTGTATGTTTATTCAGTTTAATAAACATGTATGCATTTCACGCTGCGCCTTGGTCTGACCCGTCTCTCAACACCGTGACAATCATTGTATCAGTGTTTTGTAACTTTGTTTTTTGTGGACCCCAGGAAGAGTAGCTGCTGCTTCTGCAAAAGCTAATGGGGATCCAAATAAATACAAATATAGAACAAGGTCGGAGTTTGCCCCCTCCACCCTTCCTAAAATAAAAAATACAAATCGAATGTGTCAGCCAGATAGCCACACACAAAGTATAGACTACCAATCGTTGTCCATGGTGCTGAAATTGCAACATGTCTTTGCGGCTGCGTATTAAATCGATAATAGGCTTTCTGGAGTGCCAGGGCATGTACTGTAGCCTACATTTTATCATGTTAAGCCTGACATTTCACTAAGCTTTACGGTGTTGTAATGCTGACTTTTAGACTGCGGCTGGCAGCAATTTAATTCCTTGTTCAGTAATTATCAAACAATGCAGATTGTAAAATAAATGTTCAATGCAACAGCATACTAATCAGCTACCAAAACATAAATAATTACACATCAAATAGCCTAACAATTCTCCTGAAGTATTCCTTGTGACTGTATCTGTCTCTTTTTTTTTAGTGTTGCTGTGGACACTGGATAATCTGACACACACCTGTTTAACCTCGCTGTGATACTGTAGGCCTACTTATGTTACTTTTCTGAGTCAATTCAGGTAGCATTCAATGTCCTGCTTTTGTGTTAAGCATGGCAGCCAGCATTGTAAATAAAGAGATGTGCAGAAAGATAATCAGCCTCTGGATCCTTTCGATTTAATGTATATTTCATGTCAGCAAGGCCTATCTTTTCAAAGAAATACCATTTAATTAAATTGTTTTGTTTTCACTTATTGTTACCTGCTAAATAACCAACAACCATGGATAACCATGAGGAGAATAAGGTGAGGAAACGGTCCATGTCAGCCAGGCCCATCTTTTTAAAGAAACACAATTTTTGTCAATGCTTTATCCCGTTATTCCAGGATTGAGTTAGCTCACCACACCGGCAATTAAGGAGAATGAGGGGCTCAATTAAAGATGTTGCAGAACTGCTTAGTCTATTTGAAGCACCACTCCCTTCTGCCCAGTTCCCCTGATATTGCTACGGCAATCAAACTGTTTTTAATAATCCCTGTAACGGTCGGTTCTGCTGAGAGATCGTTTTCTAAACTAAAACTAATAAAGAACTATAGGAAGCATTAGGCTCTCGGTCTGATATAATCCACTCATTGCACTGGCGCCGTCGTAGCCTTGACAACGTCACTTTTATTGTAAATAAGAATAGAATATGTTCAGGGCCTAAAATTAACAGCCGCCCCCTGCCAAATGCGGGTAGATTTTGGCATTGGCAGGTAAAATGTCTATTTCACTAGGGTAAGATGTCTATTTCACTAGCCACGTTGCGGGTGGTCAGGGCTACACAGGGCAAGCATTTCATTCGCGTTTGTGAATAAAAATGGTCAAGTATGAACACATTTATAGTAATTTAAATGCTGCAGTAGCTGTTTCAAAGTATTTCTGGCGTTTTGTTTCATAGCTGGTAAATAATCTCACAATGTCAAAGAACTACGAATCCGATATAGCCTATCCCACTTCGCGCTGCAACACTGCCTTGCTGGGGGCTGTGTGCATGTGAAGATCTGAGTGAAAGATTCATTTTAAGAGCGCTGTGCACAGGCATAAAAGTTGTTCCAATTTACTTGAAACTAAAGTCTACTTTAGTGAGAGTTTGTCCTTGTGTTTTTTTTGCTTTTACACATTGTTTTGTTCACAAGCTAGGTTGTTTTTCAATGTTTGAGTTTCAACTGATAGGGAAGTGCAGACAACGCTGCTACTAGTCAGACCACGGTTGCCAGGTCTAGCATACATTTCTAGCCCAATGACAAGTCAAAACCCGCGCACAAGGCCTGAAAACTAGCCCAAAATGTGTTTTACGCAGGAAGAGAGGAGTTGCCACATATAGCCAATAAACGCTCTTTCCATAACGTTATAGGCCCTTTTCACGTGACGTCAGACAACTTCCGTTCTGCCGCGATGCAGGTTATGTTTACATCCGGTGTCGCTTAGGAACGCTTAGCTAGTAGCACATCATTATGGAGTTCACCCAGTCCCTTTCACATCTGCCACCAATACGACTTAACGACGTAGAACGACTTGCTGACAAGTGGTCCCTTACTTCAAGATCGAAGCTTGATAAAGGCTACAAGTTCTTCGTTGAAGGTTACCTGTTTGATTATGAAGGTACGTGTTTATCTTTATTTAGCTTAAATTAGCCCTATGCTAGCGAAGGTTATGAGCTGACGAGTTTCTGTTTTGCAGCCTCTTTTTAATATTACTGCTGTTTGTATCGACCGTAAAATAAGAGTCAGTAATGTATTAATGGCTAATGCTGCGCCCTTTCTCCCAATCACTGTATTGAAACAGTCTCAAGTGTAGTTAACGGTGAGGTGACAGTGAGAGGGCGATGTTACAGGTCCATGAAGAAAAATGAGGAGGCTCATCGGCTTCAGGTTTCTCAGATAAACAGTTCTCTAACATTATGATAAGATAGGTTAAGATAGATAAGTTTTCTTTTTGTTGTGTTTTGCTGCGGTTGCAGATTTAATAAGAATGATTCCACAAAGTTCCACTGTGGATCAGTTTGTTTCTCAGTCTGAGCTCTGATTTTGTATCATTAAACTTAATACACAACGAAATTCTTACAAACCGATGTGGGTTGTTGACGGCAATAAAGACTGGGAAAGATTCTGTGATAACTCAAAATGTTCAAATTTTCGATAAGTGTTGGCACTACTTGTCAAAGGTTTCAGAACAGCCAATTTTTCTTAATTAAAAAAAAGAAATTGGGTTTTGAAAATTGTGTACAGTAGTTTATAATGAAACGCATGAAAAAATGTTTTGTAAGTACAGCACTAATTGTTATGTCTCTATGAACAGGTTACACTAGACTCTGCAGAGGTTCCTGTGGTACTCAATCACATGTCATGTTCCTGCTCTGCTGGGAAAGCACTATGTAATCACATAGTAGCACTTCTTTTTCAAAGTGCTCACTATGTTACCATGGGCTTTAAGACAGTGCCATTGCCTCTGTCATGCACCAGCGCACTGCAGACCTGGCACCGGCCTAGGACACAGGTCAGACATTATTTGTTACACTGATGCAGAACTTTGCAGTTTGTATTGACTTTTGACAATGTATTGTTCATCATTATTATATCACAGGGAATTGTACCAGAGGCCACCAATGATATGGCGGTGTGTAAACCAGCGGCTAAGAAAAAAACAAGTGTCAGAGCTGGTGTGAAGTGCACACTGTACCGAGCCTATGATGGTGAGTCTGAATGAGCCCCGCCTGTACTAGAGCACAAAGACTTTAGTGCATTTCTAAAATAATACAAACATAAAAGTGATTATTATTTGTTACTTTTTATATAGACTTTCAGTGGATATTTTTTTATTTGTATTAGAAGCATGTACGAGACTGGATGAGTGTGGTTGTCTTTTTTTAGTGAAAAAGATAAGGTGGCATTTAATGAAATCTAAACTTGACATATCTCACTTTCATGCCAGGGCCTATTCCGGATCCTCACGTCATGGCCAGTGCTGAGAAACTGAAAGACATCCGTCCACAACCAGGGATTTGCAAATTGCTGCACGGGCTTGAGGGCCTTAATTTGGTGGACTCTAAATTTGGCCCTGTGCCATTTGGGTCTGTGCTTTCTTACCAGTGCCCTCTAGAATTAAGTAGAGATATTATTAAACACCCTGGTGCCAGTGAGTTTCCTCAGTTGCCTATTGAAGGTTACAACTTTAAATTTCCCATTGATTTTGAGCCCAACTACATACAACAATGTCATTTGGACAGCCTGATTGTGTCAGAGGAGATGTCTGCTGCTATTGAAGCAGAAACAAGAATGCAGTCAGAATGCCAGCTGTGGAGCCAGGTACGCAAACCCCGACTGACAGCCAGCAGATTCCGTGAAATATGCCGTGTTCGTGGGGAGTTGTCTGCCAAGGCTTTGGCAACCCGCATTCTGAGAGGAACTCCTCAGACAGCTGCTATGAGAAGAGGGTTGGATCTGGAACCTGAGATACTGAGGCAATATTCTGATTTTTGTGATGTCTCTCTGAAACAATGCGGGGTCATCATCCACCCTGATTCACCTCACCTTGCAGCCAGCCCGGATGCTAAAGTCTTCTGCCCAACAGAAGCACCACCATTTGGTCTTGCTGAGGTTAAGAGTTGCGATGTTGAAAATGTTACCCAAGTTAAACACCTGATCACAGTTAAAGGCCAGGCCTGCCTTAAGAAGAGCCACAAATACTACTATCAGGTTCAAGGCCAACTCGCCTTAAGCGGACTTCAGTGGTGTGACTTCATTACAGATACCCGCACTGACTTCACAGTTGAGAGAATCTTTAGGGATGAGGAGATGATCCACTCAATGCGACAGAAGCTTGATCATTTCTATTATAACATCTACATGGATGTCTTCTTAGGTTATAAAACATAAGGCAGAATTTTATGTGTAAATAGTGTTAAGGGTAAATGTGGAAGGTGAACCTTTGACATTTTTTTCTTTAACTGCAAATTAACTTGTCATATACTGTATATCTCCTATGTACTGAAACACACATTTTGAAAAGGATTGTGATGTAAATGTCGACATGTTTTTCTTTAACTGCAAATGAACTTCATTGTGTTATATACTGTATATCTATGTATTGAAATACAAATTTTGAAAAGGATTGCGATGTTGTAAATGCTCTTACCAAAATCAAAAAGGATTGGAAGCAGTTGCTTGCAAACATATATTTAATAGTTCCATCAGTGCCATGACACATAAGCACATAACATGGTTAATAGTTGGATATTTTTACAATATATCACATTAGGTTCATTAATAGCTATGAAAAAGTTATTACCCTTAACAAAAACATACAGTATAACATTAGATCAATTAAATTACCAACAAAGTTAATTCATATTTACATTTTTTTGTACATACAATACAGTAATATAAAAGTACTTCTATTTACAGCCCATCTAGCTTACTCAGGAAATATACAACTTCCAGTTGACAAAAACATCAGACTGGTTTGTCTCCTTTAATGTCAAGAGGTCCCTGATAGTTCGACATGAGGCAGCAGATGGCCCACAGCTGATTCACTGAACCCACTGTGGAAAGAGGAACAAGCCCATCCCAGATATGGTACTCCTTCACCCTCCGTATGGCCCTCTCGACTAAAATCCTCAGCCGGGCGATGGCCTGGGTCTTAAGAGTGTCCTCCCTGCTGAGCTGAGGAGATTTTTTCAGTGGAGGGATGACGAGTGTTGCCCCCACTTCTGACAACATCCTCTCGATCAGGAAACCCTTGTCCGCCATTAATTCATCTCCGGGCTGAAGTAAATGCAAGATCTGACATTTCCGTGTTATTTCCATGTCGGAGATGGAGCCTGTGTAGAGCTTTGATACAAATGTGATAACACCACATGGAGCTACACCAATCAGCCCTTTAAAGGTGGTGTGATTTTTGTAGCTCGAAAAGGTTTCTGACTGTAGTGAGAGGGAGGATGGTGTTTCACAGCGGATCTCGGTGCAGTCTACTATAACTCTCACCTGAGGGCAGTAGAGCTTGAACTTATCAGGCATTGTGGCCTGCACCTGCTCTCTTGTCATCCACACCGGCAGTGAGCCAAGAACCTGGTAAAGGTAGCTAGTCCATGTTAAAATGATGCGGCTAACTGTGGACAGGCTGACCTCAAAGATGGTAGACAAGGTTTTCTCCTGAAGCCCAGCTGCAACACGACACAGAAACATAAATAGTTCATCAATAAGTGGAAGTTTTCGGTGAGGGCTAGGTGTCACATGTGCCGTTTGCTGTGCCTTAGACCAGTATACAAGCCGTGAAGCAGAGGGATAAACAGAATCCCAAAACACGGTGAAGACCTCCTTTGAGCTGAATCGTGTGTAGTAGCGATAGTCCTCATCTGTGACACAAAAATTAAAAAGGAGTGGATGCTGCTTCTTAACTGTCAGGTGCTGGATCTCAATTTCTAGGGACAACACTTGCAGCTCCAACTCTCGAATTCTTTGAGTAGCACTGTCCAGTTTACCTTAAGGGGAAGAAAAAGCATACATGTTGGTAGGTTAGTTATTACTCATCTATCCCATCCCATTTTCAATAAATAAAACTGAAGAAGCTTCTAAGATGGATGAGGTTTAAAACGCCAAGTCTTTTCACAGAGAGACCAGTTACTCCAAATCGTAGTATAAAATAGTATTTTTACTTAACTGCCATATACTTTTACTTTTTTTGCCAAACAGATACATGGTTACTCTTATTTGTAATACTAACCAGGAGAAGGACGGCAGGCATAGTCGTGATCGTTTGTCACTGCAGGCAAAGCACCCTCTGTGCTGTCAGGCATCTCATGATCAGAATCATCCAGGACAGCAACACCAAGACGCTTTCTTGCTCGCTGGTAAACTGACTCCCGAGCTTGTGAGCCGCCTCCTATATGTGTGAAATTAACCATATGCTTGTCATGATACATTTTGGTAATCACTTTTCAGTCCCTAAAATGACAAAATGTAGCAGCTATATTGCATCAGGATTAAATTATTAAACATTTTGTACAAGTAATATATTATTGGATTACAGTAGTATTACGTTTAACGCTGTCTACCTATCCTTACCCCAATCATTCCAGTGGAATCTAGACGGCACTGATCCCTGTTTAATACGGATCCGTCCACTGGCCGATGTGTATCTATCCTCAGGGGGAAAGTGCTGACTGCAAACAAAGGTGCTCCCACGAAGAATCTTAAAACTTGGTCCCTCATCTCTCCTGATCGCCCTCACCCAACGGGCACGTATTTCTCCATCAACAGGGAAATCGTGAAAACTCAGATACGGGAATTTCTGTTTGTTGTTTGAACAAAATGGTACACTGCAATAGCATCTTCTCGAAGATTGTGCCATGCTTCGGTGTTGGATGGGATACTGTTGCGATACAGACACCGAGAGAAAAGAAACAGCTAAATTAACATTCAGCTTTGACCAGGAATCAATATTTATCTAGCTATCATGCACAACAGTATTTGAATAGGTGAGTTACTATACATTCATGAATAAACTAACTGCCTAACAAAGGGTTAGATAGCTAGCTAAGTAAACTTGTTACATTACAGCCAGGCAGCAATGTAACGCTACCTTTTAACGTTATCAGTATCTGGTACTAAGTTGTTGTTAGCTAACGTTAGCCCACTTTTAAGTAACTAAGGCAGTGAACAATTATGAATTAACAATAACGTTAGCAAGTTACAAACCATTGCATATACGTAAACATTATTACTCTTAACTTTACTAATTTAACTTAAACGTACCTTTTGGAATTTCTTCAAGTAGCTAGCTTGCTAGTTAGTGGTCAACAGTTGTATTTTCGTTGAGAAGTCTCAGGTTACGGGCGAACGGAAGTGAAGTTAACCTGCTACGCGGAAAGGCGGAAGTTAGATGACGTCATCGTGAAAAGGGCCTATTGAGCGAATTAAAAAGGAATGTCGACTTAATTTCTAACGACCTAAGAAGCAAAATTCGGTTTTCCATCAAAATTATTATTATTGCGAGCTAATGTGACTAATAAAGGAATTTGAATATGTCGCAAGAGAAAACGTAATTCTCCCTTATTAAACTTCAAAAAACGAATAATAATATGCCATTTAGCAAACGCTTTTATCCAAAGCGATTTACAGTCATGTGTGCATACATTTTTACGTATGGGTGGTCCCGGGGATCGAACCCCACTACCCTGGCGTTACAAGCGCCTTGCTATACCAATTGAGCTACAGAGGACCACATGTTAGGCTCTTTCTGGCAATTGTGCCATTATTATGTGCCAGATGTTAAGACTACAACCCGTTATAGATGGCCTATTTGGGAGTTTGACTTGTCATTTCAATAGGTATTGGCTAGGGCCTACTGACTCAAACCTGGGTTTATGATTGTAAATCAACTTTGCCATGGTTTGGTTAGCTAGATCCAGGTAGCCTATAGCCCCTGATAGGCCTACATCTCATTTCAGATAGCCTACACAGTAGCCTAGGCAAAATGTAAAATGAAGGATTTAGCAGCTTGCTTAGTTATTTCAAATTGACAGACTAATTTATTCAACATGAATAGTGAGGCGATTTCGTAGTAAGAAGTGCTTGTGTTGCCCAATAGCCTGCTGGAATAGGCTACTGAGTATGGGGTCGTAATCATTTTTTAAAACCTGTAGCCTAATCTGACTGACTGTTACCTTCAATCTAATGCATTCTAACAACAGCTGATCTGCAATTACGATAGAACTGTGACCATGATCACAACTGATAACTTCCAATTTCATTAACTAAACATGCCCATTAATAATTGCATAATAACACAAGGCTACAACAACAATAAATTGAAGTTATAGGCTATTTATTAAATCCGTTTGCCAACTCCAGCTAGGCAACACAAGTGACAAATTGATTTGCAATGACTCCAGTGATATCTTCATTTCAACATATTTATTGTATACTATAGTATCTGAAGATTATGCCTTTGTTAAATGTTTTTCATGAAGAAATAGAATGTTGTTTATGGTAGTATCAAGAGGGAATGTTTTAGGTGTAATACCACATACCACAGACAGGAGGTGGGTTGTAGACAGGGGAGACTGGTGATTGGCCAGAAGAGGGGGCATCAGTGTTTATAAATAGGGGTTAAACGATGAGACGTTAGAACGGCCATAGCAATCTTGAGGAGCCGTTCTCCGGACAACGCGTGTCTGTAATTTATGCTGTAACCTCGTGGTATGAATAAAAGCCTCTAACACGATGCAGCATAGATCGGACTCTTTTGTTGACAGCGATAATTGCCACCATTCATCATATACGACATAATGGCGCCCAACGTGGGGCTGGTTTTGCGTCTCCTCCTTGTTTCAGTCAACCGCCGGCCTAACTCTCTCTGAGGCATGGAAAAAAGGGTGAGTGTTCTTACCGCTTTGGAGTTTGTTAGATTGGATATGACTTGTGTACACGGGAGAGATGTTCCATTATGACCTGGCCTCAGGTGGCGTTGTTGCTGGTCGACTGGAGTCTGCTAAAATTTATTCCATCAAAAACGGCAGTTAATTGGAATGTAGAGCATTAAACGGTAGGATTTAAGTATTGAACGTGTATAATTCATTGGTAACGGGTGACAATGGATTAGTAGAGAATAAATGTTGGAATACGTATGCATTTTTAGGGCACCGGGGGATCTGGAAAAGCCCTCGAATCGAGGCGATTCTTTAGGAATGGGCCATAAAATCCTTGCAACGCGTTATGTGGTGTATGGTTAATTCTGGGAATTATTAAGCTGGACGAATTATATGTATGTTATATACTCATCGTATGGTTGACGAACTATAATGCTTGGGTAACCTCTCTATGATTATCCAGAACTTACGGCAACACAAAGTTAGAAGGAGATATTACTGATAGACAATGATTGGGCCACGGTGCGGGGTGTTCATTTGTATAGCTAGTAGGCTGCAGTTAGCTGGAGGTTGGTGTTAATGCTGGATTGTTTCAGGCCACGTGGTGCCTCGTGGCTAAGGCTGGATTGTATGGTTTGGGCCACGTGGTATATCGTTGCTCAGGCTAATCTTTGTAAGGCTAAAGTGTGAATCATGCTATAGTGTACCTTAGGCTAAGCTAAATGCTAATGCTACAGGCTAATTGTGTTGTGTGCTACATGTTAACGTATCCTTAGAGATTCCGTTGCGACGGGTGAAAGTCTCTTAAACTTGTTTATGTGTTTGTAAGTCAGGTTATATGTTTTGTGAGCGCTGTTAAATGTTGTTTGACTATAAGGGGGAAATGGGGAATTACAGCTGGACTGGTATTCTGTTTGGAGAGAGAGAGTAGAGAATCTTCCTTTCACGGTGAAAGTGTAGTGAGGAATGATATTTGCGCATGCGTTTAATTTGCGACACTACAGTACCAAACGTGGGAGTTGGAGTTTATGGCACCGAGATTAGGGAACGTTTTGGTTTACGGCACCATGAGGGGATGCTGAGACTCAAGTGAGGTTAAAATGATATTTGCGCATGTGTGATTTTACGGGGCTAAAAACTACAACATGTGGTTATGTGCTAAGCCTACAAAGCACGGCATTATGGGTAAGGGTCATAGGTCCCATGTGGGGTTTTTTTTTTTGGGGAAAAATCTCTTAGGTGTTAAACGGCTGTTGTTCGAGCGGGAAACTATTTGGCGATATGTAGTAAAGTTATAAATCAAATATATGTTGACGGAGTATAATTAATTAAATTAAAAGACGATTAAAATTAAATGAAATGTTTTGGAGCGATCTATGTAATAAATGATATTTGCGCATGCGTGGGATTCTGCAAAACAACACATTGGTTAAACTGCAGGGGGAGACAGAGGAACACAGACGACGGAACAAATAGACAGACAGAGGAGAAATTTTAAACGATGAGACGTTAGAACGGCCATATCAATCTGGGGAGCCGTTCTCCGGACATCGCGAGTCTGTATCTATGCTGTAAACTCGTGATTTTAATAAAAGCCTCTAACACGATGCAGCATAGCGGACTTTTTGTTGACAGCAATAATTGCCACCATTCATCATATACGACAATACAATTGTATCCTATATAGGCATAGAAATTAATAGGCTAATTGATTGCCAACAGATGCAAATGTATAATTCTCCACATTTAATGTCAGTTTCATTGTGGACTTTTCCCCATGCCAGAAGCACATTAGGGAGTTCCATAACTTTCATTTCAAATTTCCACTCGTGCAGCGCTGGACCAAAGAACTGAGCATGCGTAAAACCATTCGCTTGATATGGTTTTCCATAAGCAAAGTCGACATTAGAATGCAGTTTAAACCACCTCCGAGTGAATTTATCTAATGGGCTCTAGAGCGCCTAAAGTCGTTTTCCTGCGCTTTGTCACCGTTATTTCTTGATGCGCATCAGTTCTAGCGGCGTTAATATGTTTTATGGAAAAAAGGGTTGGAAATAGGTGTCTCCATAATTACAATCTAAATTGCCTAACTACAAGTGACTCAGCTGGCTGCTGCAGCGCTCAGTCTCAACACATACACACGCCTCCGGACCTCCCCCCTCCCCACAACTCAATCTGTCACTCACTCACTCAGAAACAGGCTGCCTCACTGCCTGATAGTCAGCAACAGGTCACAGTGAAATATATATTTTTAAGAAATTGCCATGGCAGCCGCTGTGTAATTTAGAAATAGCCCAAAATCCCGCAACCCGCGACCAATACATTTTCACCCACGACATCGTTTTCAGAGTAACCCAATATTCCGGGAAATTGCTAACATGGCAACCCTGAGTCAGACTCAATCTCACAGGCACAAACATGACTCGAGTCACGTTACCACGGTAACCTCTCGCCCTTAAAGGTGCAGGTGAAAATGTTTGTCTGTGATATTTTGGTTAAAAGACTCAGGTCACAAAAAATGAAATGAAATTAAACAATATACCACATTACTTCTTACTAGTAATACATGTATTGTTCAAGAAATATTACAGAGCATGTTCATCCATTTTTTGTGTTTTATTGGTGTAATTTTAGCTGGGAAAAAGTATTTTGCCTGGTACAAATCTGAGTGGCTGGTAGATTTTAGGCCCGGTATATGTTTCTAAAAACTTCTACATGAATGTGGATGCTACCACAATTATGGATAATCCTGAATGAATTGTGAATAATGATGAGTGAGAAAGTTATAGACGCACAAATATCATACACCCCAAAAACCTGAGAGGTTAGCATGTCTTGGGGGTATGATATTTGTGCATCTGTAACTTTCTCACTCATGGGGGGCATGTGGTTGTCATGAATCCCGCTTCCTGAGTCTGTTTCTGCCTGTGTTGCCTGTTTTCTGTCCTGGAGTCTGTTTCCTGAGGTTCCTGAACGCACCCTGTCTGGTTGCCGGGTGACGAAGCTAGGCGGGAGATCTCTCTATTACCCGCACCTGCATCTCATCAGCTATCTGCACACCTGGTCCTGATCATCACCTCTCCACTTCATAAGCTCTGACCTGACATCCATTCCCTGCCGGATGCGTTAGCCATGAACAGTATGTTGTGTCAGTGTATCAGCCTCAAAGTTACTAGAGTTAGTTTTGTTGTTTTGTACTTTTTGCTTGCTGTGTATTTACCTTCGTTTACTCTGTCTACAGTCATTCTCCCGGAACATTCACCCCACCCCTGCCTGGTCGTCTGTGACATCATTGGATCTGCCTATTCACTCCCACCAACTCACCTCCGCTGCCTGCTCCGTCTCCTGGATTATTCTGCTTCCACATTTGAATCTGTAAATAAATACTCACCTTCGTTCTACTCACCTTGTCCTGGTCTGCTTCTGGGTTCTGCTTTAGAGAATCGTGACAGTGGGCATGTTTTCAATACATACTCTTTTTGTCGTACAGTATTCCATAAGGCATCCAGACCTTATGAAAGTTGCAAAGTATACCTTTAATTTAGTAATAAATCAAATCTAGTGATACATAACTTAACATGTCTGCCACCCATTGTGACTTTGTGGGAGGATAACCAACCTTCCAATTAATGGCAAAGCATTTCTTAGCTGCTATAAATGCTAGGTTACACAGTTTCTTCTGATAACAGTCTCCAGTATCAGCATTTCCAAGCAAACAAAAACAGGGAGAAGGGAGAATCTGTAGACATGTTGAGATAAAATAACATACTTTTTTCCAGAATTCAGCCAGCCTTCACAAGAGCATAACATATTGAAATATGCCCCCTTTTGTGTTTTACAACTCCAGCAGAGGAACTACCTTTCTGAATGCATGATATTCAGTTTCACTAGCATATAGTACGTTCTATGGATGGTCTTCAACTGAAGTAATTTATGTCTGAGATTATATGAACATGACTGGGCATTCAAACATATCGGTATCCATTCATCATCAGTATATATATATATATTTCCTGATCTTTCTTATATCTCCTAGATATAGGACAGACACTTCAAAACCTTATTCCTTACAATTCATTTTTTGACTCTTTTTTGCCCCCTATGTCTTAGACTCTAGAGAACTAATACTCACAATCATATCTAAAATAATTTCTACAACAACAACACTGATTCTAATTAAAGCAGTCTGAAGTCAGGTCTTCCTGTAGGGGATTAGATCTTCTTTGGATGGGAGGGGCCACAGTTGAAAATGCTGCTCCACAACTATTTTACTTTCACTTACTAGTTTTGTCATTGTAGAATGTCTGTGGAGAAGGTATGTAAACTATTCTTTATCTTTAGACTTTTTATTTAATATTTGTTGGGAATCAGTAGGACAATTATGTTTATCATAAACAATCAAATATGTTTTAAACAATTAATTGTAGGCATTAGTCCCCTAGTCCCATATGTGACAACTATAATATGTTCACTATACGTAGAGTGGTATCTCTCCCATAGTTAATATCTTCTGGCTATGAAAATATTTCCATCCACTTTAAATTACTAATTCTCCTGTTAAGTGTTTGATTAAGAGTGATGAGAGGGGAAATTAAGACAAGACAACTTATGTTTATCAAAGTAAGACTATGAAAATAGCTCATTAGGGTACAGGAAGTTGGACTCCAGATGATAGCTGCTTCTCATTTGCTCATCTGCAGAAACTACTTGACCCTCTGTGTGTAAGTTCAGCTATGTATTTTCTTTTTGTTGGTTGTTTTGCTCAATAGTTTCTGTGAACTAACAGAAGAACCTTATTAGGTCTGCTGGCTATGTTAGGCCCCTCGAGTCTTGTTAAGTTCCAGTCTGTAAATAGGCCCCTCGAGTCTTGTTAAGTCCCAGTCTGTAAAACAGCCAGGTGGCGCCATTTACCCTTCAGGTAGACTCTCCATACAGCACCCTGCCTTGTGTCATGTTCAGGCTATGCCTTCTTCTCTGTCATGTGCTGACAGGTGACAGGTCAAATCTGTAGGCTATCTTCCTGTATGATAAACCACTGTGTCCTCATGATGATGTACTGGACACCCATGTTAGCAAAATTGTGTTTTTAACATGAAAAAGGAAATGATTTTCTATCCGATCTACTTCAGCTGCAGGAGTGAATTACAGTTCCAGGCTGGAGTGAGGGAAGAAGGAGAGAAAGAGAGTCTGAGGATGCCACAATGGCTGCCAGTGGATTAAACACACCGTCGGGTAATATCTACAAATTAAACATATATCATTTTTTTTTATTTGTACTCATCATAGTTTTTTCATCTGTACTCATCAAAATTATCTGTGCTCAGCTATATGATGAAAGTAAAATTCAGATTATGAGCTTGGGATCACTGGGTCTAGAGACATACGGATGCCGACTATGCCCAATCTTACTGCAGATGATTCCAGAGGACATACAGTAGCTCTTGACTATAGTCATCAGAGGGGGAGTAGATGATGAATGGAAAGTGTCTGAGATAGTCAGTTTCCTACAAAGGAGGTTCAGAGCAGGGAGAGAGTAGGGCTGTTACGGTGACCTTATTACCGCCACACACTGGCGGTCACGAGTCATGATGGCAGTCAAATTACACGTGATCGTTTAGTCACGGTAAATAGGCATCTCTGACGCTGCTGATGGTCATTAGTGGCCTATCAAACTTGCTAACTGCCTGGTACTCAGCACTCTATTGTCCCTCTAATCACTCTGACATCAATGCAAATCGAATTGAAAATCTAATCAAACGCTTCATGAGAGCTCATGAGCATCAATACAGGACTAAGATTGAATCATACTACACCGGCTCTGACGGCTCGTCGGATGTGGCAGGGCTTGCAAACCATTACAGACTACAAAGGGAAGCACAGCCGTGAGCTGCCCAATGACACGAGCCCACCAGACAAGCTAAATTACTTCTATGCTCGCTTCGAGGCAAGCAACACTGAAGCATGCATGAGAGCATCAGCTGTTACAGATGACTGTTTGATCACACTCTCTGTAGCCGATGTGAGTAAGACCTTTAAACAGGTCAACATTCACAAGGCCGCAGGGCCAGACAGATTACCAGGACATGTACTCCGAGCATGCGCTGACCAACTGGCAAGTGTCTTCACTGACATTTTCAACATGTCCCTGACTGAGTCTGTAATACCAACATGTTTCAAGCAGACCACCATAGTCCCTGTGCCCAAGAACACTAAGGTAACCTGCCTAAATAACTACTGACCCGTAGCACTCACGACTGTAGCCTTGAAGTGCTTTGAAAGGCTGGTCTTGGCTCACATCAACACCATTATCCCAGAAACCTTAAACCCACTCAATTTGCATACTGCCCCAACAGATCCACAGATGATGCAATCTCTATTGCACTCCACACTGCCCTTTCCCTCCTGGACAAAAGCAACACCTATGTGAGAATACTATTCATTGACTACAGCTCAGCGTTCAACACCATAATGCCCCCAAAGCTCATCACTAAGATAAGGACCCAGGGACTAAATACCTCTCTCTGCAACTGGATGCTGGACTTCCTGAAGGGCCGCTCCTAGGTGGTTAAGGGTAGGTAACAACACATCTGCCACGCTGATCCTCAACATGGGGGGCCCCTCTGGGGGTGTGTGCTCAGTCCCCTCCTGTACTCCCTGTTCACCAATGACTGCATGGCCAGGCACGACTCCAACACCATCATTAAGTTTGCAGACAACACAACAGTGGTAGGCATGATCACCGACAACGATGAGACAGCCTATAGGGAGGGGGTCAGAGACCTGGCCGTGTGATGCCAGGATAACAACCTCTCCCTCTACGTGATCAAGACAAAGGAGATGATTGTGGACTACAGGAAAAAGGGGACCGAGCACGCCCCCATTCTCTAATCGACAGGGCTGTAGTGAAGCAGGTTGAGAGCTTCAAGTTCCTTGGTGTCCACATCACCAACAACCTATCATGGTCCAAACACACCAAGACAGTCGTGAAGAGGGCACGACAAAGCCTATTCCCCTCAGGAGACTGAAAAAGATTTGGCATGGGTCCTCAGATCCTCAAAAAGTTATACAGCTGCACCATCGAGAGCATCCTGACTGGTTGCATCACTGCTTGGTATGGCAACTGCTCGGCCTCCGACCACAAGGCACTACAGAGGGTGGTGCGTACGGCCCAGTACATCACTGGGGCCAAGCTTCCTGCCATCCAGGACCTCTATACCAGGCGGTGTCAGAGGAAGGCCCTAAAATTGTCAAAGACTCCAGCCACCCTAGTCATAGACTGTTCTCTCTGCTACCACACGGCAAGTGGTACCGGAGCGCCAAGTCTAGGTCCAAAATGCTTCTTAACAGCTTCTACCCCCAAGCCATAAGACTCCTGAACAGCTAATGAAATGGCTACCCATTTTTACATTTTAGTCATTTAGCAGACGGTCTTATCCAGAGCGACTTACATGAGCAATTAGGGTTAAGTGCCTTGCTCAAGGGCACATCGACAGATTTTTCACCTAGTCGGCTCGGGGATTAGAACCAGCGACCTTTCGGTTACTGGCACAACACTCTCAACCACTAAGCTACCTGCCGCTACCCGGACTATTTGCATTGTCCCCACCCCCACCCCCTCTTTTACGCTGCTGCTACTCTCTGTTTATTATCTATGCATACTCACTTTAACTCTACCTACATGTACATATTACCTCGACTAACCTGTGCCCCCGCACATTGACTCTGTACCGGTACCCCCTGTATATAGCCTCGCTACTGTTATTTTACTGCTGCTCTTTAATTATTTGTTATGTTTATTTTTTAGTTATCTATTTTTTACTTAACACTTATTTGTCTTAAAACGGCATTGTTGGTTAAGGGCTTGTAAGTAAGCACTTCACTGTAAGGTCTACACCTGTTGTAATCGGCGCATGTGACAAATACAATTTCATTTGATTTGATTTTAATGCCAGGTGACTACCTCCATCTCTCAGAGCTGAGGATTGTGCTGCTGGGATACAGAGTAGCTGGGAAGAGTTCATCCGGAAACACCATCCTGGGCAGAAAGGAGTTTGACCTGAGGAGAACTGTTCAGTGTGTGAAGAGACAGGGAGAAGTAGCAGGGAGGCAGGTAACTGTGGTCGACACTCCAGGCTGGTGGGCTAATGACCCTGTAGAGGAGACTCCTGAGCTGGTTAAACAGGAGATTGTGGTCAGTGTGTCTCTGTGTCCCCCAGGACCCCACACTCTCCTCCTGGTCATAGATGTGGATGACACATTCACTGAGGAATACAGAAGAGCAGTAGAGGAACACGACCCTTCTCAGTGAGACAGTCTGGAGTCACACTATAGTGCTGTTCACCCATGGGGACTTTTTAGGAGACACAACCATTGAGCAGCACATTGAGAGACAAGGGAAGGCCCTCCAGTGGCTTGTTGAAAAATGTGGAAACAGGTATCATGTCCTCAACAATAAAAACAGGGGTGTTGGCACTCAGGTCACAGAGCTGCTGAATAACATAGAGGAGACGGTGGAAGGAAACAGAGGAGGACATTATGAGATAAAGAGAGAGATACTAGAGAAGATAGTAAAAAAAAGGAAAGCAGAGGAAGAGAGAGCAAAACAGAGACTGTTGAAGGTGCAGGAACAGAGAAAGACCCTCAGATCACTAACAGGTGAGTTTATTTCATTATTGTTATTTTTTTGTTTCTGCTCAGGGTCTTTGGATTATTCAACTGATGGCATCTGGTATACACCTGGTACAGTGACCTAAGTTATAATACAGTATGGGTTTACTAAAGCTACAGTCTGCGATTGCTATCTTATTGCAGTTTTACTTAGTCAAAACTGTTCCCAGAGCAGATCTGCTCTAAGGGCAAAATTAATTTGACTGGTTTTTGAAAGGTTTGGAGCTGAAGCACAAAGCTATAGCTACTTCAGAATAGCTCCTATATTTTACAGTGTATTCGGAAAGTATTCAGACCCTTGACTTTTTCCACATTTTGTTATGTTACAGCCTTATTCTAAAATGGATTATACACAATACCCCATAATGACAAAGCAAAAACAGTAAAAAAATAAAATAAAATGGAAATATCACATTTACATAAGTATTCAGACCCTTTACTTAGTACTTTGTTGAAGCCCCATTGGCAGCGATTACAGCCTTGGAGTCTTCTTGGGTATGACGCTACAAGCTTGGCACACCTGTATTTGGGGAGTTTCTCCTATTCTCTGCAGATTCTCTCTAGCTCTGTCAAGTTGGATGGAGAGCACCGCTGCACAGCTATTTTCAGGTTTCTCCAGAGATGTTAGATCGGGTTCAATTCCGGGCTCTGGCTGGGCCACTCAAGGACATTCAGAGACTTGTCCCGAAGCCACTCCTGTATTGTATTGGCTATGTGCTTAGGGTCGTTGTCCTGTTGGAAGGTGAACCTTCGCCCCAGTCTAAGGTCCTGAGCGCTCTGGAGATGGTTTTCATCAAGGATCTCTCTGTATTTTGTTCCGTTCATCTTTCCTTCAATCCTGACTAGTCTGCTAGTCCCTGACGCTGAAAAAACATCCCCACAGCATGATGCTGCCACCACCATGCTTCACCGTAGGGAGGGTGCCAGATTTCCTCCAGACGTGACGCTTGGCATTCAGGCCAAAGAGTTCAATCAATTTCATCAGACTAAAGAATCTTGTTTCTCATGGTCTGAGAGTCCTTTAGGTGCCTTTTGGCAAACTCCAAGCAGGCTGTCATGTGCCTTTTACTGAGGAGTGGCTTCCATCTGGCCACTCTACCATAAAGGTCTGATTGGTGGAGTGCTGCAGAGATGGTTGTCCTTCTAGAAGGTTCTCCCATCTCCACAGAGGAACTCTGGAGCTCTGTCATAGTGACCATCAGGTTCTTGATCACCTCCCTGACCAAAGCCCTTCTCCCCCGATTGCTCAGTTTGGCCAAACTTCTTCAATTTAAGAATGATGGAGGCCACTATGTTATTGGGGACCTTCAATGCTGCAGACATCTTTTGGTACCCTTCCTCAGATCTGTGCCTCGACACAATCCTGTCTCTAAGCTCTACGGACAACTCCTTCGACCTGATGATCATTGGAAATAGGATGCACCTGAGCTCAATTTCAAGTCTCATAGCAAAGGGTCTGAAAATGTAAATAAGGTATTTCTGTTTTTTATTTTCTATAAATGTACAAAAAATTCTAAAAACCTGTTTTTGCTTTGTCATTATGGGGTATTCTGTGTAGATTGCTGAGGAAAATGCTCTATTTAATCCATTTTAGAATAAGGCTATAAAATAACAAAATGTGGAAAAAGTCAAGGGAATACTTTCTGAATGCACTGTATCCCTCCCACCAAACAATGTTACAACATAAGCTTTCATAAGATAGTTACAAATCTACAACGTCAAAGACACATTTTGATTGGTACAATGTAAGGTGATTATGTTGTCATGACAACGTTATGTATTTAAGGTTGCCTATTTGTAATTTGCATTCCAGGTGCCTTGCTCAAGGGCAGAAATGCAGATTTTTCATTTTTGCACTATCAAAATGAGTCCAGCAAGCCTACCTGTTGCCTTCTGTACACTCCTGGTCCACTCTCTGCAGCATCAACCATATCAAATCCCATTTAGCCTACCCTCTGTGTGCAGGTTATGGTACTGTAGCTCTTCAATAATAGAACACTTTGTAGAGTTAGATCGTACATTCCACACTGTTCTCCCGCTTCCTGTTTATCCAACTACTCACCCATAATTCCCTGCTCTCGTAAAGATGCACAACACATTTAAGTATGAACATCACACATGGATTCTATCCAACCCATAGAGATAGTAAGAGGATGCAACATTGTATGTGTCCCATTATGGCAACTGTGAGAGCACGGGCAGGGCCATTGAGGCCATCTCCATTTTGAAATAGTCAATTCTTTCCTATACCACTTCTATGAAAGGTTGCATACTGTCACCTAGTGTGTGTTGTTTGAACAGATATAAAGCCAAGGCTGGCGATTTACTGCCACCTGTAGTTATGGAATGTTTGGTTGATCCCTCCTGATGACCTTGATGGAATTATGGGATCCTTCCTTAACCCATAGGAAGTCCCATCCAGTTGACTACTTTAAAATTGTGAAAGTCCTCAATTGCGCTGCCCATGCTAAAACAGGTTTTGGGCACTAGAGTCCTCTATCTCTATGATTAACTGTTGCCCCTTATCCACATATAATTAAGCGCTGCTTAATAAAGCTGACCAGTCAATGAGTGTTCTCTCCTAGCAGATTGCATATCAACACTTACAACATACAAGAAAAAGCCCAATATGAAAGGTCTTATGGCAGACACGATAGAGCTGAGTGATGTTTATCATGCAAGCCACATCTTTATGCACCTTTGCCATTGAGCAAGTAGACTAATGTCGACGGCAAATTTGTAAGCCTAATTGATTTATTCCAAGGTATTTGGTATTTATTTTATTTTATTAGGATCCCCATTAGCTGTTGCAAAAGCCGCAGCTACTCTTCCTGGGGTCCACACAAAACATGAAACATGACATAATACAGAACATTAATAGACAAGAACAGCTCAAGGACAGAACTACATCAATTTAAAAAAAAAAGGCAAACGTGGCCTACATATCAATACATACACACAAACTATCTATGTCAAATAGGGGAGAGGCGTTAAGCCGTGAGGTGTTGCCTTATCTGTTTTTTGAAACCAGGTTTGCTGTTCATTTGAGCAATATGAGATGGAACAGAGTTCCATACAATAATGGCTCTATATAATATTGTACTCTTTCTTGAACTATGAAAAGACCCCTGTTGGCATGTCTGGTGGGGTAAGTGTGTATGTCAGAGCTGTGTGTAAGTTGACTATGCAAACAATTTGAGATTTTCAACACATTACTGTTTCTTATAAAAATAAGAAGTGATTGTCACGATCGTCGTAAGAACCGGACCAAGGCGCAGCGTGATATGCGTACATCTTTTAATGAGTACTTAATACATGAACAACAAAACAACAAAACGATACGTGAAGTCTACAGGTTCACCAACACAAACCTATACAGAACAAGATCCCACCATTAACTAGTGCCAACAGGCTGCCTAAGTATGGTTCCCAATCAGAGACAACAGAATCAGCTGCCTCTGATTGGGAACCACCCTGGCCAACATAGAAAACACGAACTAGAACAAAAACATAGAAACTACAATATAGACACTACACACCCTGGCTCAACATTAAAGAGTCCCCAGAGCCAGGGCGTGACAGTACCCCCCCCCAAAGGCGCGGACTGCGACCGCGCCAACCAAACTCAAGAGGGTAGGGGCCGGGTGGGCATTCCGCCTCGGAGTCGGATCCGGCTCCGGGCGCGACCACCACTCTCTCGCCACCCCCCCGTAGCGTCCCTGGTCTGGTCCCGCTGGCCGGAGCTGGACTGGACACCGGTGGAGCAGGAACGGGCCGGACCGGGCTGACGACGCGCACCACTGGCTTGGTGCGGGGAGCAGGAACAGGCCGGACCGGGCTGACGACGCACACCACTGGCTTGGTGCGGGGAGCAGGAACAGGCTGGACCGGGCTGGCGACGCGCACCACTGGCTTGGTGCGGGAAGCAGTAACGGGCCGGACCGGGCTGGTGACGCGCACCACAGGCTTGGTGCGGGGAGCAGGAACAGGCCGGACCGGGCTGACGACGTGCACCACTGGCTTGGTGCGGGAGCAGGAACAGGCCGGACCGGGCTGGCGACGCGCACCACAGGCTTGGTGCGGGGAGCAGGAACAGGCCGGACCGGGCTGGCGACGGCCGCACCACAGGCTTGGTGCGGGGAGCAGGAACAGGCCGGACCGGGCTGGTGACGCGCACCACAGGCTTGGTGCGAGGGACAGGAACAGGCCGGACCGTACTGGGAACACACACCACTGGCCTTGTGCGGGGATCAGGAACGGGCCGGACCGGACTGGTAACACACCCCAGAACCTCTCGCCGTGCCGCTACACTCTCCTTCCCCCTCATGACCAATGGCCCCCGTAACCTGGTGGCCTCCTCTCCCACAAACTCGCCCTGTAGCTGCCTCCAGCAGCCCCGTCGTCCATGCCGTGTGCCCCCCCAAAATGTTTTATTGGGGTTGCCTCTCGCCTGTCCGACGACGGCACGGTTGGCGCCGAACCTCCTCTCTCGCCAGGGCCTTAACTTTTGCCCATGGCCCTCTGCCCGCGAACATGTCCTCCCAAGACCACCATTCGTCCACCTGGGACATCGCCAACTTCTCCAGTTCCTTACCCGGCGTTTGCTCCTGAACACGCTGCTTGGTCCTTCTTTGGTGGGATCTTCTGTCACGATCGTCGTAAGAACCGGACCAAGGCGCAGCGTGATATGCGTACATCTTTTAATGAGTACTTAATACATGAACAACAAAACAACAAAACGATACGTGAAGTCTACAGGTTCACCAACACAAACCTATACAGAACAAGATCCCACCATTAACTAGTGCCAACAGGTTGCCTAAGTATGGTTCCCAATCAGAGACAACGAGAATCAGCTGCCTCTGATTGGGAACCACCCTGGCCAACATAGAAAACACGAACTAGAACAAAACATAGAAACTACAACATAGACACTACACACCCTGGCTCAACATTAAAGAGTCCCCGGAGCCAGGGTGTGACAGTGATGCAGTCAGTCTCTCCTCAAAGCTTAGCCAAGAGAGACTGGCATGCATAGTATTTATATCAGCCCTCTGATTACAATGAAGAGCAAGATGTGCTGCTCTGTTCTGGGCCAGCTGCAGCTTAACTAGGTATTTCCTTGCAGCACTCGACCACACGACTGGACAATAATCAAAATAAGACAAAACTAGAGCCTGCAGGTGTCACGGTTCAGACAGACGACAAGAGGACCACAATTGCGTCACACCAGAAAGTTTATTAAAACTTAAGGGAAAAGGGAAGTAGGGAGTGAGTGAAGGCTCCAGGGGTTATCCCGTCCAATGTGCTGGGTCTGTGCCCCCCCAGTGGCAGCGATCGTCCGATGACGCCGGTGGTTGGTGGTCCAGAAGTCCTGGGGGGAGGAAACACAGACACAACGGGGCGGATGAAACAAGGCAGAAGTACAGTTCAAGGGAAATCCAAATACGTTGTAGCAAGGCAGAAGACTGGTCAGAGTTACCGGGGTCGAAGAGTAGTCAGGAGTCGTAATGGCAGAGAGCAGGTCTGGTTTTCCTGGGGCAGAAGAGTATCCAAGAATCAGGCAGGTCCGGGGTCACAAAACAGGGGTGAGCCAGAAGCGCGAGCACACAGGTTCCGGGTGTGAGCTTTGCAGGCGATCTGACAAAGGAGAGCTGAAAGACGGGACTTTAAATACTGGGAGAGGTTAGTGGGTAATGCAGCGCAGCTGGCAGAGTAATTAGAGCCGAGCAGAGCAGGAACAGGTGGAGCTCGTTAGGCTGAGTAGAGAGAGAGAGATGAGCAGAGTGGAAGATAGTGGAAACACATTAAGGTGGTAACCCGGTGGAGTGAGAGGGCTCATGACAGCAGGACTTGCTTTTTGGAGTGTGGTGTCAAAAAAGCAGAGCATCTCTTTATTACAGACAGACCTCTCCCACTCTTTACAACCATTGAATCTATATGTTTTGACCATGACAGTTTACAATCTAAAGTAACACCAAGTAATTTAGTCTCTTCAACTTGTTCAACAGCCACCCCATTCATTACCAGATTCAGCTGAGGTCTAGAACTTAGGGAATGATTTGTACAATGCTCTTAGATTTAGAGATTTTTAGGACCAGTTTATTACTGGCCACCCATTCCAAAACAGACTGCAACTCTTTGTTAAGGGTTTCAATGACTTCATTAGCTGTGTTTGCTAATGTGTATATAGTTGAATCATCAGCATACAAGGACACAAATGTTTAATGCCAGTGGCAGGTCATTGGTAAAAATAGAAAAGAGTAAAGGGCTCTAGAGAGCTGCCCTGCGGTACACCACACTTTACATGTTTGACATTAGAGAAACTTCCATTAAAGAAATCCCTTTGAGTTCTATTAGATAGATAGCTCTGAATCCACAATATGGCTGAGGGTTGAAAAGCCATAACAAATATGTTTTCTCAACAACAGGTTATGGTCAAGAATATGAAAGGCTGCAATGAAATCTAACAGTACAGATCCCACAATCTTCTTATAATAAATGTATTTCAACCAATCATCAGTCATTTGTGTCAGTGCATGCTCTATAAGCATGCTGAAAGTCTGTTGTTAATTTGTTTACAGAGAAATACCATTGTATTTGGTCAAACACAATTTTTTCCATCAGTTTGCTAAGAGCTGGCAACAAGCTGATAGGTCTGCTGTTAGAACCAGTAAAGGCCGCTTTACTTTGGCTTCCCTCCAGGCCTGAGGACAAAGACTTTCCTCTAGGCTCAGATTAAAGATATGACAGATAGGAGTGTCTATAGAGTCAGCTACCATCCTCAGTAGCTTTCCATCTAAGTTGTCAATGCCAGGAGGTTTGTCATTAATAATGTTAACAATAATGTTTTCACCTCTCCCACACTAACTTTACAAAATTCAAACTTGCAATGCTTTTCTTTCATTAGCTCACTGTTCAGTGTTCCTGCCTAAGTTTGCCTCGCTTTGCCAATGAAGTAATCATGAAAATAATTGGCAACATGAAATGGTTTTGTGATGAATAAGCCATCTGATTCAATGAAAGATGGAGTTGAATTGATCTTTCTGCCCATAATTTCATTTAAAGTACTCCAAAGTTTTTTCCACCATTCTTTATATCATTGATCTTGGCTTCATAATACAGTTTCTTCTTCTTTTGTTGAGTTTAGTCATATCATTTCTCAATTTGCATGAAGTCAGCCAGTCAGATGTGCAGCCAGACTTATTAGCCACTCCTTTGCCCCATCTCGTTCAACCTCATCAATCCATGGAGCTTTAACAGTTCTAACAGTCAGTTTCTTAACAGGTGCATGTTTATCAAGGGCCATTTTCAAAACCTATGTGTATAATTATTGGAGCAAAGGGCGACCTGGGATACAACTCAGTCAGGGGTACCTCTGTTACAGGAAGAGATTTATGTCAATGCATTTGGAATATTTAGGAAGTCTGAAAAAATGTAGTTTAGATCCAAGCATCAACCACTATTGAGGGCCATTTTCAAGACAAGACATGTTACATTATATAAACAAACGTTACCTTGTGGTCTCTCATATAGTCATTGGGCTCTCCCTCATCCCTCTGAAATTAAAAACACAACTGTTTAATAGTCCTGCATTACATGCTTCCATAGTTAATTAATGAATTAATCCACTAGTCAGTAAGTGTGAATAGCAGTGTTGCCAATGCACTCACTCTGTGGATGATGTCTTGGGCAGTGTGGAGAGATGAGCGCTCCTCATTTAATGTGATGGAGCTGTTCCCTACGACCAGCCTGGTTACAAATGATTAGGCTGGACCTGTTCAAGTTGGGGGAGTAGGGGGAGGAAGGGGGTTAGCTGGGGATTAGAGGAGGAAGAGGGGGTACTGAATAAACTCAGGGTTTGCAAGTTATATAGGCTGACCTCAACTGAATCCCTAATCTGAGATATTGCAGTTATTAAATCAAATCAAATGATTTGCTTGCTCAATGTATTAGCTCGGTTCGAAGGAAACATGGTGGCAGGTTTAGTGATACTGACTAAATAATAAACAGATCCTCTAAAGAACACACACACACACACACACACATTCACAGAAAGGTTATCCTCCACATACTCTGCCAGGCACCTATCTTCACTCAATCAGGTTTGTGCACAGTTCACTAAAAACCTATTGACTTACAAGACAAGAATACTGCATTGAAAATCAGAGATAGCTAGCTACATACTCCTTCCCTTTGTTCCCTCCTCCCATCCTTCCATCAACCCAACCTACAATTGAATCGGACGTTTTACATACACTTAGGTTGGAGTCATTAAAACTCGTTTTTCAACCACTCCACAAATTTCTTGTTAACAAACTATAGTTTTGGCAAGTCGGTTAGGACATCTACTTTGTGCATGACACAAGTAATCTTTCCAACAATTGTTTACAGACAGATTATTTAACTTATAATTCACTATATCACAATTCCAGTGGGTCAGAAGTTTACATACTCTAAGTTACAGCTTGGAAAATTCCAGAAAATGATGTCATGGCTTTAGAAGCTTCTGATAGGCTAATTAACATCATTTGAGTCAATTGGAGGTGTACCTGTGGATGTATTTCAAGGCCTACCTTCAAACTCTGTGCCTCTTTGATTGACATCATGGGAAAATCAAAAGAAATCAGCCAAGACCTCAGAAAAAAACATTGTAGACCTCCACAAGTCTGGTTCATCCTTGGGAGCAATTTCCAAACGCCTGAAGGTACCACGTTCATCTGTACAAACAATAGTATGCAAGTATAAACACCATGGGGACCACGCTGCCGTCATACCGCTCAGGAAGGAGACGTGTTCCGTCTCCTAGAGATGAACGTACTTTGGTGCGAAAAGTGCAAATCAATCCCAGAACAACAGCAAAGGACCTTGTGAAGATGCTGGAGGAAACAGGTACAAAAGTATCTATATCCACAGTAAAAACGAGTCCAATATCGACATAACCTGAAAGGTCGCTCAGCAAGGAAGAAGCCACTGCTCCAAAACCGCCATAAAAAAAAGCCAGACTACGGTTTGCAACTGCACATGGGGGACAAAGATCGCACTTTTTGGAGAAATGTCCTCTGGTCTGATGGAAACAAAATAGAACTGTTTGCCCATAATGACCATCGTTATGTTTGGAGGAAAAAGGGGGCTGCCTTGCAAGCCAAGGACACCATCCCAACCATGAAGCACGGTATGAAAAATGTATGCACTCACTAACTGTAAGTCGCTCTGGATAAGAGCGTCTGCTAAATGACTAAAATGTAAAAATGGGTGGCAGCATCATGCTGTAGGGGGTGCTTTGCTGCAGGAGGGACTGGTGCACTTCACAAAATAGATGGCATCATGAGGAAGGAAAATTATGTGGATATATTGAAGCAACATCTCAAGACATCAGTCAGGAAGTTAAAGCTTGGTCGCAAATGGGTCTTCCAAATTGACAAACATACTTCCAAAGTTGTGGCAAAATGGCTTAAGGACAACAAAGTCAAGGTATTGGAGTGGCCATCACAAAGCCCTGACCTCAATCCTATAGAAAATCTGTGGGAAGAACTGAAAAAGTGTGTGCGAGCAAGGAGGCCTACAAACCTGACTCAGTTACACCAGCTCTGTCAGGAGGAATGGGCCAAAATTCACCCAACTTATTGTGGGAAGCTTGTGGAAAGCTACCTGAAACGTTTGACCCAAGTTTAACAATTTAAAGGCAATGCTACTAAATACTAATTGAGTGTAGGTAAACTTCTGACCCACTGGGAATGTGATGAAATAAATTAAAAAGCTGAAATAAATAATTCTCTATAAAAAAAGTTATACAGCTGCACCATCGCAGAGCATCCTGACTGGTTGCATCACTGCCTGGTATGGCAACTGCTCAGCCTCCGACCGCAAGGCACTACAGAGGGTAGTGCGTACGGCCCAGTACATCACTGGGGGCCAAGCTTCCTGCCATCCAGGACCTCTATACCAGGTGGTGTCAGAGGAAGGCCTCAAAATTGTCAAAGACTCCAGCCACCCTAGTCATAGACTGTTCTCTCTGCTACCGCACGCAAGCAGTACCGGAGTGCCAAGTCTAGGTCCAAAAGGCTTCTCAGCAGCTTCTACCCCCAAGCCATAAGACTCCTGAACAGCTAATCATGGCTACCCGGACAATTTGCACAGCCCCTGCCCCACCCCCACCCTGTCCCCCTTTATTACTCTGCTGCTACTCTGTTTATTATTTATGCATAGTCAGTTTAACTCTACCCACATGTACATATTACTTCAATTACCTCGACTAGCCGGTCCTCGGACATTGACTCTGCACCGGTACCCCCTGTATATAGCCTCCCTACTGTTATTTTATTTTACTGCTGCTCTTTAGTTATTTGCTTTTATTTATTTTGCTTAACACTTTTTAATTTGTTTTACTTGCATTGTTGGTTAAGGGCTTGTAAGTAAGCATTTCACTGTAATGTCTACACCTGTTGTATTCGGGCGCAAGTGGCAAATAAAATTCGATTTGATTTGATTTATTCTTACATTTCACATTCTTAAAATAAAGTGAATCCTAACTGACCATAGACAGGGAATCTTTACTAGGATTAAAATGTCAGAATTGTGAAAAACTGAGTTTAAATGTATTTGGCTAAGGTGTATGTAAACTTCCGACTTCAACTGTACATGATTCTTGCAAAAAAATTAAATAATTGAAAAAGGCAGTTGAGAATTAGACTACCTACTGTAACAATATATATTTCTCACAAATGCATAAAAACTATTTTCCTCAATGACATACTTCATAATATGACATAGCTCTCAGGTACAGTACCTTGCAAAAGTATTCATCCCCCCTTGGCGTTTTTCCTATTTGGTTGCATTACAACCTGTAATTTAAATAGATTTTTATTTGGATTTCATGTAATGGACATACATAAAATGGTCCAAATTGGTGAAGTGAAATGAAAAAAATAACTTGTTTCAAAAAATTCTAAAAAATTAAGCATATATATATATTTTTTTCACCTTTATTTAACCAGGTAAGCCAGTTGAGAACAAGTTCTCATTTACAACTGCGACCTGGCCAAGATAAAAGCAAAGCAGTGCGATAAAAACAACAACACAGAGTTACATATGGGGTAAAAAAACATAAAGTCAAAATAAAATAAAAATAGAACAGAAAAATATATATACAGTGTGTGCAAATGCTTAGCAAGTTATGGAGGTAAGGCAATAAATAGGCTATACAAAAATAAATACAATTAGTATTAACACTGGAATGCTAGATGTGCAAGAGATTATGTGCAAATAGAGATACTGGGTGCAAAAAGAGCAAAATAAATAACAATATAGGGATGAGGTAGTTGGGTGGGCTAATTTCAGATGGGCTGTGTACAGGTGCAGTGATCGTAAGGTGCTCTGACAACTGATGCTTAAAGTTAGTGAGGGAGATAAGAGTCTCCAGCTTCAGAGATTTTTTTGCAATTCGTTCCAGTCATTGGCAGCAGAGAACTGGAAGGAATGGCGGCCAAAGGATAGGTGTTAGCTTTGGGGATGACCAGTGAGATAT
>NW_025536602.1:0-54548 GCF_020615455.1 Coregonus clupeaformis
TGTCATGAGCCCTCCCACTCCACCGGTTACCACCTTAATGTGTTTCCCACTATCTTCCACTCTGCTCATCTCTCTCTCTACTCAGCCCAATCTCAGCTCCACCTGTCCCTGCTCTGCCCCGGCTCTAATTACTCTGACAGCTGCGCCTGCATTACCCACTAACCTCTCCCAGTATTTAAAGTCCTGTCTTTCAGCTTGTGATCGCCTGCAAAGCCACACCGAACGTGGTGGCTCACCCCTGTTTTGTGACCCCGGACCTGCCTGATTTTGGAACTCTGCCCCAGGAAAACCAGACCCGCTTTGCACATTTAGAATCTGACTATCCTCGACCCCGGTAACTCTGACCAGCCTTCTGCCTTGACAACGTATGTGGATTTCCCTTGAACTGTACTCTGCTTGTTATCGCCAGGTCTCCCCCAGGACTCTCGGGACCACCAACCACCGCGCCATCGAGACTGCCACTGGGGGACAGACCCAGCACATTGGAGATAACACCCTGGAGCCTTATCACCACTTCCCCTAAGTTTTAATAAACTTGGTGTGAGAATTGTGGTCTTGTGCCTGTCTGAACCGTGACAGCACGAGTCTGACCATCATGGACTCAGCGCACACTTCCCCCGACATGGAAACCGAAGAACCTGCAGCAACCCACCGCCATGCTACGCCTGGAACACACTGGAGAGAGAGCGAAGCCGCATGAGCGGCGCGACATCACTCTCTGCTTCAGGTGGCCACCAACAGCATCAATTCAGCAGCACCAGCAGCAGTCCCCAGCAGCAGCAACAACAACTCGCCAGGATCATCCAACTCCTCAACAACCTTGCTCACTTAGGCCAGTCTGCCCACCAGCCCTGCCTCCCTGGTAACTGCCCCGGCATTGCAGCGCTGCCCGGGAACCCAAGATTGGAAACCCCGAGGGTAACGGCGATTTACAGTGGCAGTCCTGACTAGCTGCCGACTTAGTCTCTTGCAGCCAAGGACCTCGCCACGGAGGGGGCTAGGGTGGGTATGCCATCACTCACCTGACGGGCCGAGCTCGACTTGGGGAACAGCAGAGCGAACGAAACCCCGCAGTGCAACCTTCGACCGTTTGCTGAGGAGATGTGAAGGTTGACCGGATTCACCAGACCGCAGAGGCGCCTCGTGAACCGCTCAGTATTCGACAAGGCAGACGTAAGTCGCAGACCATTCCATCGACTCCTCCGAACCCCGGCAAGACGTAAGTTTTGGAACACACCATCGTGGTGGACGCGTTTTTCCAATGGCTGGACTATATCAAGGACGAGTTGGTCTCCCATGAACCGCCTTCCACTCTTGATGAAGCCATCGCACGACTGTCCGGATCGACAGAAGGATACAGACCGTGCCGTGAGAGAGGGGGCGCCAAGGTCCACCAACTACCGGTATTCGGAGAGATCCGACTGGGCTCCTGTCAGCTACTGCCACTCACCCAAGTCAGCTTGATCAGTCTGAGCCTATGGAGATTGGGCGAGCCTCTCTCACTCCTGCAGAGCGCCAGCTGCGCTTCACCTCAAACCTCTGCCTCTATTGTGGAGGTGATGGACATCGTGGTGGTAACCTGCCCTTTGGAAAAGCCGAAGCTCACCGGGCATAGGGGGAGTCCGGTTGAGCTCAATGACCATCCAGTCCTCCGACCGCAAACCCTTGCTTGCAAGTTCACTCCCGCCTCTCGACTCAACTCACACCCTGGCTGCCCTGGCGGATTCTGGCGACCAAGCCAGCATAATGGACATCGAGCTGGTACGTCAACTGGGACTCGGAGAACCTCCGTTTGACACCTCCTATTCCTGCCCGGGCACTGGACGGACCACTTACTGGATCCCGGTCACTCATGTCAGGCCCGGTCTTCCGATGGGTCTGTCCGGAAACCATCAAGAAACTATCCAGTTTCACCTGCTCCCCTCTCCAGGCCAATCCTCATCCTGGGTTACCCATGGCATCCGGCGGTACAACCTCAGCTGCGACTGGGTGACCGGGGTGATCAGGGGAGTGGGGAGAGGACTGCCACCGAACCTGCCTGCTTGCTGCCGCACTTTTCACTTTCCTCGGCCAGTACCTACTAACTCCGGCTCCTGACCTCCCATGTCCCAGAATGCTACCATGGTCTCAGAGAAGTGTTCTAACAAAGCAAGAGCCACATCTCTGCCCCCCTCACCGACCGTACGACTGTGCCATCGACCTCCTCCCTGGAACAGCCCCTCCAAGGGGTCAGTCTTTATTCGTTGTCTGCTCCTGAAAGAAGGTCCATGGAGGACTACATCAATGACTCTCTGTCCACAGGATTGATCCGTTCATCTTCATCTCCGGCTGGTGCTGGCTTCTTCTTTGTGGGGAAGAGGGACGGATCTCTTCGCCCCTGCATCGACTACAGGGGACTCAACGACATCACAGTGAAAAAACCGTTACCCTCTCCCTCTGCTCACCTCTGCTTTTGAGTTGCTCCAGGGAGCCACTGTTTTTACTAAGTTGGATCTCAGAAACGCTACCACCTAGTGCGGATCCGGGAGGGAGATGAATGGAAGACCGCATTCAATACACCAACAGGCCACTACGAGTATCTGGTTATGCCTTTGGCCTCACCAATGCTCCTGCTGTGTTCCAGGCTCTAGTGAATGATGTACTACGGGACATGTTAAACAAGTTTGTCTTCGTTTACCTGGATGACATCTTAATCTACTCCAGAAACCTGTCTGAACACACCCGCCATGTCCAGCAAGTCCTTCATCGTCTTCTGGAGAATTCCCTCTACGCCAAGGCAGAGAAATGTGAGTTTCACGTCAAGACAGTGGCCTTCTGGGGTACATAGTGGCAGAGGGAAGTATCCAAATGGATCCTGCCAAAGTATCAGCAGTCACTTCATGGCCAGTTCCGGAGAACAGAAAGAAGCTGCAACAGTTTCTGGGGTTTGCTAACTTCTATAGAAAGTTTATCCGGAACTACAGTACCGTTGCTGCCCCTCTCACTGCTCTAACCAGCACCAAGCAACCCCCTTCACCTGGACCCCAGCAGCCGACAAGGCCTTCAGTACCCTCAAGGTAAGGTTCACCTCCGCTCCCATCCTCCAGATGCCTGACGTGGACCGGCAATTCATTGTGGAGGTGGACGCCTCGGATGTGGGAGTTGGTGCTGTGATTTCTCAGTGGGCTGCGGAGGATAGGAAGCTCCATCCCTGTGCCTTTTTCTCACGTCGGTTGTCCCCCTCTGAGTGCAATTATCGACATAGGGAACCGAGAGCTGCTGGCTGTGAAGCTTGCCTTGGAGGAGTGGCGTCACTGGCTGGAGGGGTCCACCATTCCATTTCTCGTTTGGACCGATCATAAGAACTTGGAGTACATCCGTACGGCCAAACGGTTGAACTCCAGGCAGTCCCGCTGGGCCCTGTTCTTCACCAGGTTTAATTTCACTCTGTCATACCGGCCTGGATCACGCAACTACCAAGCCAGACGCCCTCTTCCGTCAATTCCAGAAGGATGACAACCCCTCCAAGGATCCTGTGTCGATTCTGCCAAGTCCCTGCATCGTAGCAGCTCTGACCTGGGCTGTTGAGGAACAGGTGCTGGAAGCTCTCCGTAACCAGCCCGGTCCCAGCACTTGCCCAGCTGACCGCCTTTTGTCCCCGAAAACTTAAGGTCCCAGGTCGTTCAGTGGGGACATGACTCCCGCCTAGCTTGTCACCCTGGCTCCACCCGCACTTACAACCTGCTCGCCCAGAGGTTCTGGTGGCCCGCTCTGAGAAAGGATGTACGGGAATTCGTCCAAGCCTGCCCCATCTGCAACCAACACAAGTCGTCCTGCCAGCCCCCAGCCGGATTGCTGCAGCCCTGCCTGTGCCCAGACGTCCCTGGTCTCACATCGCCCTTGACTTTGTCTACGGGCTGCCCCTTCTAGGGGCAAGACCGGTATTCTCACCATAGTTGACCGATTCAGCAAGATGGCACACTTCATTCCCCTCCCCAAGCTCCCAACCGCCAAGGAGACCGCCCAGGTGGTCCTGGAACACGTCTTCCGGATCCACGGACTGCCAAAGGATGTAGTTTCTGACCGTGGTCCACAATTCTCCTCCGCTTTTTGGAAGGGAGTTCTGTCACCTGCTGGGAGCCACAGTCAGTCTGACTTCCGGATTCCATCCCCAATCCAATGGGCAGTCAGAGCGGGCAAATCAGGAGCTCGAGAAGGCACTGCGATGCATGACTTCACGCAACCCCCCACTCCTGGTCGCAGCAATTGACATGGGTGGAGTACGCACACAATTCTCTGACCTGCTCTGCCATCGGTATGTCCCCTTTCCAATGTGTTTATGGATACCAGCCTCCTCTATTTGCCAGTCAGGAAGGGGAGGTTACTTTGCCCATCTGCACTTGCGTTTGCCCGTCGATGTCGCCGCACCTGGTCACAGGCCCGAGCCACACTTCTCAGATCCGTTGCCAGCTACACTACCGGGGCCAACCGTCGGAGAATCCCTGCTCCCACCTACCATGTTGGTCAAAGGGTGTGGTTGTCGTCAAGGAACCTGCCACTCAGGGTGGAGTCGCAGAAGTTGGCACCTCGGTTCATTGGCCCATTCCCTATCATAAGAGTGATTAGCCCAACTGCTGTCCGGCTCCAACTGCCTAATTCCATGAGGGTGCACCCCACTTTCCATGTGTCTAAGATTAAGCCCATTCATGAGAGTCCGCTGGTCCCTGCTGCGCCTTGTCCTCCTCCTCCACAGCTCGTCGATGGTGGTCTGGTTTACACCGTCCGCCGCCTGCTTCGGTCCAGACGGAGGGGTAGGGGTCTCCAGTACCTCATTGACTGGGAGGGCTATGGACCTGAGGAGAGGACCTGGGTGCCAGCTAGTCGGATTGTGGATAGGACTCTCATCACCGCCTTCCACCAACGGCATCCTGATCAACCTGCAATCCGTAGAGGCCGGCCCCAGAGGGATCCCTAACCGTCCTGCCCGCCTCGGCTTCCTGTCCTGTGCCTGATCCTGTCTCGGGACCTGTCCCATCTCCCGACCACGGCCCTCCGGCTTCCTCCGAGGATGAGGGCGTTCGCTCGGACCGTTCGGAGGAGTTCTAGCCCTCCTCGGCTCCCCTCCTCCCGCCCGGCGTGGTGTTGCTCTTGGGACTTCTGGGGCCGTCCCTTGGGGGTTCTGTCATGAGCCCTCTCACTCCACCGGGTTACCACCTTAATGTGTTTCCACTATCTTCCACTCTGCTCATCTCTCTCTCTCTCTACTCAGCCTAACTAGCTCCACCTGTCCCTGCTCTGCCTCGGCTCTAATTACTCTGCCAGCTGCGCTGCATTACCCACTAACCTCTCCCAGTATTTAAAGTCCTGTCTTTCAGCTCTCCTTTGTCAGATCGTCTGCAAAGCTCACACCCCGGAACCTGTGTGCTCGCGCTCTGGCTCACCCTTGTTTTGTGACCCCGGACCTGCCTGATTCTGGATACTCTTCTGCCCCAGGAAAACCAGACCTGCTTTCTGCCATTACGACTCCTGACTACTCTTCGACCCCCGGTAACTCTGACCAGCCTTCTGCCTTGCTACAACGTATGTGGATTTCCCTTGAACTGTACTTCTGCCTTGTTTCATCCGCCCAACCGTTGTGTCTGCTGTTTCCTTCCCCCAGGACTTCGGGACCACCAACCACCGGCGTCATCGGACGCATCGCTGCCACTGGGGGGGGGCACAGACCCAGCACATTGGACGGGATAACACCTGGAGCCTTCACTCACTCCCTACTTCCCTTTTCCCTTAAGTTTTAATAAACTCTCTGGTGTGACGCAATTGTGGTCCTCTTGTCGTCTGTCTGAACCGTGACAGCGTTAGGATTTCCCTTCACTGGAACTAAGGGGCCTAGCCCGAACCATGAAAAACAGCCCCAAATCATTATTCCTCCTCAACCAAACTTTACAGTTGGCACTATGCATTGAGGCAGGTAGCGTTCTCCTGGCATCCGCCAAACCCAGATTAGTCCGTCAGACTGCCAGATGGTGATGCGTGATTCATCACTCCAGAAAAAGTTTTTCCACTGCTCCAGAGTCCAATGGCGGCGAGCTTTACATCACTCCAGCTGACGCTTGGCATTGCGCATGGGGATCTTAGGCTTGTGTGTGGCTGCTTGCCCAGGGAAACCCATTTCATGAAGCTCCCGACTAACAGTTCTTGTGCTGACGTTACTTCCAGAGTCAGTTTGGAAATCGGTAGTGATTGTTGCAACCGAGGACAGATGATTTTTACGCGCTACACGCTTCAGCACTCGCGGCCCCATTCTGTGAGCTTGTGTGGCCTACCATTTCGCGGCTGAGACATTGTTGCTCCTAGATGTTTCTACTTCACAATAATAGTACTTACAGTTGACCGGGGCAGCTCTAGCAGGGCAGAAATTTGACGAACTGACTTGTTGGAAAGGTGGCATTCTATGACGGTGCCACGTTGAAAGTCACTGAGCTCTTCAGTACGGGCCATTCTACAGCCAATGTTTGTCTATGGAGATTGCATGGCTGTGTGCTCAATTTCATACACCTGTCAGCAACGGGTATGGCTGAAATAGCCGAATCCACTAATCTGAAGGGGTTTCCACATACTTCTGTATATATAGTGTATAATTAAGCAATAAGGCCCAAGTGGGTGTGGGATATGGCCAATATACCACGGCAAAGGGCTGTTCTTAAGCTCGACGCAATGCGGAGTACCTGGACACAGCCCTTAGCCATGGTATATTGGCCATGAATCACAAACCCCCGAGGTGCCTTATTGCAATTATAAACTGGTTACCAATGTAATTAGAGCAGTAAAAATAAATCTTTTTTCATATACGTGATGTACCACGGCTGTCAGCCAATAAGCATTCAGGGCTCGAACCACCCATTTTATAATCCACGATTAGTATGACTGCCGCCTCTTCTACTATTGGTACTATCACTACCGCATATCATCTGCTGCAGTGTTTCAACTCCAGTCCTCGCAGTACCCAACAGCACATTTTGTTGTCACCCCCGGACAAACTCATCTGATTCAATTCATTGAGGGCTTGATGATTAGCTGACAACCCGAATCAGGTGTGCTCGTCCGGGCTACAACAAAAATGTCTAATGTTGGGGGTACTCAAGGACTGGAGTTGGGAAACACTGCTCTAATGTATATACTGTATGTATAGACTGTATGTACTACTTTTACATCCATGACTATATGACCTGCAATTTAGGACAATTATAAAAAAATTCAGCTAACATGCTAACAATATACCTTAGGTAGGCAGGGGGTTAACTGCATAAATATACTGTACATACTGCAATCCTGAGCCAGTGATGTCTGATCCACTCCTGGTTATTCAGTACAGTACAGTAGGCTACAGCCGTAGAGGTCAGTTTATGTAGAGATAAAGCTATACCTGGAGGAATGCCAATCTTAGCTCATCTGTAATAGAGATCGTAGGGTGAATAAGAAACAGTTTTCATTTTCCTAAATGTTCTTACAGGGGTTTCGTTACCTCTACATTTTGGCATCACTGTCATTGAAGGTTACGCAAGGTTAGGTAATGCATTGTTTCATATGTATTGTTCCCTCCATTCCAGTCTTTTTTTAAATTTATTTTTTAGGGGGGAGATCAGCTTTAATATTGCAGACAGATTGTAACTTCCATCAATGTAATTGTCTGCATCAGTTCCAATCCCCCATATGTTTGTTTATTCTCGCAAATATATATACACTGCTCAAAAAATTAAAGGGAACACTAAAATAACACATCCTAGATCTGAATGAATGAAATAATCTTATTAAATACTTTTTTCTTTACATAGTTGAATGTGCTGACAACAAAATCACACAAAAATGATCAATGGAAATCTAATTTATCAACCCATGGAGGTCTGGATTTGGAGTCACCCTCAAAATTAAAGTGGAAAACCACACTACAGGCTGATCCAACTTTGATGTAATGTCCAAAACAAGTCAAAATGAGGCTCAGTAGTGTGTGTGGCCTCCACGTGCCTGTATGACCTCCCTACAACGCCTGGGCATGCTCCTGATGAGGTGGCGGATGGTCTCCTGAGGGATCTCCTCCCAGACCTGGACTAAAGCATCCGCCAACTCCTGGACAGTCTGTGGTGCAATGTGGCGTTGGTGGATGGAGCGAGACATGATGTCCCAGATGTGCTCAATTGGATTCAGGTCTGGGGAACGGGCGGGCCAGTCCATCGCATCAATGCCTTCCTCTTGCAGGAACTGCTGACACACTCCAGCCACATGAGGTCTAGCATTGTCTTGCATTAGGAGGAACCCAGGGCCAACCGCACCAGCATATGGTCTCACAAGGGGTCTGAGGATCTCATCTCGGTACCTAATGGCAGTCAGGCTACCTCTGGCGAGCACATGGAGGGCTGTGCGGCCCCCCAAAGAAATGCCACCCCACACCATGACTGACCCACTGTCAAACCGGTCATGCTGGAGGATGTTGCAGGCAGCAGAACGTTCTCACGGCGTCTCCGAGACTCTGTCACGTCTGTCACGTGCTCAGTGTGAACCTGCTTTCATCTGTGAAGAGCACAGGGCGCCAGTGGCGAATTTGCCAATCTTGGTGTTCTCTGGCAAATGCCAAACGTCCTGCACGGTGTAAGCACAACCCCCACCTGTGACGTCGGGCCCTCATACCACCCTCATGGAGTCTGCTTCTGACCGCTTGAGCAGACACATGCACATTTGTGGCCTGCTGGAGGTCATTTTGCAGGGCTCTGGCAGTGCTCCTCCTGCTCCTCCTTGCACAAAGGCGGAGGTAGCAGTCCTGCTGCTGGGTTGTTGCCCTCCTACGGCCTCCTCCACGCTCTCCTGATGTACTGGCCTGTCTCCTGGTAGCGCCTCCATGCTCTGGACCCTACGCTGACAGACACAGCAAACCTTCTTGCCACAGCTTGCATTGATGTGCCATCCTGGATGAGCTGCACTACCTGAGCCACTTGTGTGGGTTGTAGACTCCGGTCTCATGCTACCACTAGAGGAAAGCACCGCCAGCATTCAAAAGGGACCAAAACATCAGCCAGGAAGCATAGGAACTGAGAAGTGGTCTGTGGTCACCACCTGCAAAACCAGTCCTTTATTGGGGGTGTCTTGCTAATTGCCTATAATTTCCTCCTGTTGTCTATTCCATTTGCACAACAGCATGTGAAATGTATTGTCAATCAGTGTTGCTTCCTAAGTGGACAGTTTGATTTCACAGAAGTGTGATTGACTTGGAGATACATTGTGTTGTTTAAGTGTTCCTTTATTTTTTTTGAGCAGTGTATATACAGTTTAAGTCAGAAGATTACATACACTTAGGTTGAGTCATTAAAACTCATTTTTCAACCACTCCACACATTTCTTGTTAACAAGCTATAGTTTTGGCAAGTCGGTTAGGACATCTACTTTGTGCATGACACAAGTAATTTTTCCAACAATTGTTTACAGACAGATTATTTCACTTATAATTCACTGTATCACATTTACATTTACGTCATTTAGAAGACGCTCTTATCCAGAGCGACTTACATTATTTTATTTTATTTTCATACCCCCTGTGGGAATCGAACCCACAACCCTGGCGTTGCCCAAACGCCATGCTCTATCAACTGAGCTACTTCCATGCCGCCCATTCCCTCCCCTACCCTGGACGACGCATGGGCCAATTGCGCGCCGCCCATGGGTCTCCCGGTCACGGCCGCTACGACAGAGCCTGGATTCGAACCAGGATCACCAGGTGGCACAGCCTTAGACCACTGCGCCACTCAGGAGACACAATTCCAGTGGTCAGAAGTTTACAAACACTAAGTTGACTGTGCCTTTAAACAGCTTGGAAAATTCCAGAAAATTATGTCATGGCTTTAGAAGCTTCTGATAGGCTAATTGACACAATTTGAGTCAATTGGAGGTGTACCTGTGGATGTATTTCAAGGCCTACCTTCGAACTCAGTGGCTCTTTGCTTGACATCATGGGAAAATCAAAAGAAATCAGCCAAGACCGCAGAAAGAAAATTGTAGACCTCCACAAGTCTGGTTCATCCTTGGGAGCCATTTCCAAACTCCTGAAGGTACCCACGTTCATCTGTACAAACAATAGTATGCAAGTATAAACACCATGGGACCACACAGCCGTCATACCGCTCAGGAAGGAGACGCGTTCTGTCTCCTAGAGATGAATGTACTTTTGTGCGAAAAGTGCAAATCAATCCCCAGAACAACAGCAAAGGACCTTGTGAAGATGCTGGAGGAAACAGGTACAAAAGTATCTATATCCACAGTAAAAACAAGTCCTATATCAACATAACCTGAAAGGCCGCTCAGCAAGGAAGAAGCCACTGCTCCAAAACTGCCATAAAAGCCAGACTATGGTTTGCAACTGCACATGGGGACAAAGATCGTACTTTTTGGAGAAATGTCCTCTGGTCTGATGAAACAAAAATAGAACTGTTTGGCCATAATTACCATCGTTATATTTGTAGGAAAAAGGGGAAGACTTGCAAGCTGAAGAACACCATCACAACCGTGAAGCACGGGGGTGGCAGCATCATGCTGTGGGGGTGCTTTGCTGCAGGAGGGACTGGTGCACTTCACAAATTAGATGGCATCATGAGGAAGGAAAATTATGTGGATATATTGAAGCAACATCTCAAGACATCAGTCAGGAAGTTAAAGCTTGGTCGCAAATGGGTCTTCCAAATGGACAATGACCCCAAGCATACTTCCAAAGTTGTGGCAAAAATGGCTTAAGGACAACAAAGTCAAGGTATTGGAGTGGCCATCACAAAGCCCTGACCTCAATCCTATAGAAAATGTGTGGGCAGAACTGAAAAGCGTGTGCGAGCAAGGAGGCCTACAAACCTGACTCAGTTACACCAGCTCTGTCAGGAGGAATGGGCCAAAATTCACCCAACTTATTGTGGGAAGCTTGTGGAAGACTACCCGAAATGTTTGACCCAGGTTAAACAATTTAAAGGCAATGCTACCAAATACTAATTGAGTGTATGTAAACATCTGACCCACTGGGAATGTGATGAAAGAAATAAAAGCTGAAATAAATCATTCTCTCTACAATTATTCTGACATTTCACATTCTTAAAATAAAGTGGTGATCCTAAATGACCTAAGACAGGGAATTTTTACTTTAAATGTCACGGATTTTGAAAAACTGAGTTTAAATGTATTTGGCTAAGGTGTATGTGTCACGCCCTGACTCTGGGGACTCTTATTTGTTGAGCCAGGGTGTGATTTTCTATGTTTGTGATCTAGGTTTTCTAGATCTATGTTGGCCGGTGTGGTTCCCAATCAGAGGCAGCTGTCGCTCGTTGTCTCTGATTGGGGACCATACTTAGCAGCCTATTGGCACTAGTGGGTTGTGGGATCTTGTTCTGTGAAAGGTATGTTGCTTGTGTCTACCTTGGACTTCACGTTTCGTTTAGTTTGTTGTTTTGTCGTTGTGTTTATTCGGTTCAAATAAACATGTATGCATATCACGCTGCGCCTTGGTCTGACCCGTTCATCAACGATCGTGACAGTATGTAAACGACTTGAACTGTACATACTGTGATGTCACGAGAGGCTGTGTCCTGGAGGGACGTTACATCCCCCTGAGGTGGCTGCAAACCCAGACAGCTATGGCTCCATCTGCTGGTATGGTCGGGAACTCCACCCCTCTATGGCCAATCTTCCCACGCAGCTGAAACAAATGAGGAGCTGATGAGCTGAAGGTTTGTTGAAGGGAAGAGACACGGTCTCCAACCTGGGCTCTCTGGAGGACAAGAGTGCTGCCACGTCCACTTCCATGAGGAATATAAGGATTTGGAGATACTTACCTTTGGGAAATACTCACCTTCGGATATATGCACCTGTGGGAAATACGTGTGGGACATTTGGAAGGACGTTTTTGCTGGGTTGGCCACTAGCTGCAACGTGGAATACAGTAAGACTGGGGAAAAGTTATTTGAGCGAGGGAGAGTTATGATTTTGGATGTGGAAGAGACATCCCTGAACTGTTAACCCTTAAAGAGCCACCAGAGAACAGAATTGTGTTATACTTTCGTTAGTTTCCCAAGACCTTTAATAAAATCCTTGTTTTGGTTGAACCTGGTCTCCTTGCACTACTTGAGCAATCCCGCTGAAAGCTGTGTAGCCTCTCGTGACATCACAGGTGGTGGAGAATACAGGCACGCTCAAGCGTTAATAGTGCATGTCAGAGGAGGATACCGAAGGTTTGATCACCCAGTTTTCCAAGTTGGCCGTAGGCTCCCCGCCGACTGAAATGGAGGACATATTGAAAGCCCTTGTTGCTGGCCAGCAAGCCCAGATGCAAGCAAACGTGGCTCTCTTGGAGGAGCAAAAGAAAGCCAACCTTCTGAAGGCAGAGGAAATTGCAGTTGCAGAGGCAGAGGGTGGTCCAAAATACCCGCCCAATAAAGGCAAGTGACTTTATATCTAAGATGGGAGCTACCGATGACATTGAGGCATACCTGCATGCATTTGAGGCCACGGCCACTAGGGAAGCCTGGCCCAAGCAACAGTGGGTTGGTCTGTTAGCCCCCTTTCTAACCGGGAATCGCTGAATGCTGTCCGGGACCTGGGCCCTGACCAGGTTACTGACTATGATGCCACTGAAGTCTGAGATCCTCAGCAGATATGGACTCACAAAGTTTGGTATGGCCCAGCGCTTTCACAGCTGGACCTTCCGAACCAGACCAACCTCCTCGGGCGCAGATGCATGAACTTGTCCGAATCGCAAGGAAATGGCTGGATCCGCAGAGGAATACAGCAGCGGCGGTGGTGGAGGCCGTTGTGGTGGATCGTTACTCTACGCGCCCTGCCTTATGAGGCAAAACGGGTCATCAGTCAACAGGCCTTGACCACGGCTGATCTGACCGTGAAGCTGTGGAAAAGTACCAGGCCACAGCGGAGATGCTGAATGCTTCCCCGAAAAGACCCCAGGAGTGCGGCCCCACCACAAATGGGAAGAACCCCGTCCAAAAGGACCCCAAGGTCTCGAACCCAGCCACGTCAGGACTTATCCCGGCTCCAGGGGGAGCCAGAAACCAGGCGGGTCCAAGAAGAGTACACCAGGAGGGGGGAAACTTCGACAGTGTTACCGGTGTGGGGGAGATGGGACATATCTCCTGGCAGTGTGGGAAACCAGCCGATGAACCTATGCCCACTGCGGAGTCCTCCAGCTCAGCACCCACACACCGTTTTGCCTCGCTCTTGGGAGTCGAGATGGCGGCCCAGATCGACCCCCCACCTGCCCGGTAACGGTGAATCACCATGATGTGGAGGCCTTACTGGATTCTGGTAGCCGGGCCACCCTGGTGCGTAAGGATTTGGTGGGCCCAACGTGTCTGACCCCGGGGAAAGTCCTCCCAGTTTCCTGTGTCCATGGGGACACCCAGAGAATACCCCATTACTGAACTTACAATGACCAGCACACGGGGAACCATACACACGACGGCGGGGGTGGTTGATTCCTCCCGTCCCTGTCCTAATTGGACGAGACTGCCCAGCCTTTTACCCACTCTGGAGAGAGTCTCAGGAGAGGATAACCCGAGTACCTCGGAAACGGAGAGGCAAGACTCATCCTGGGAAGGCTCCGGTGCAATCCTCCGAGTTACTCACTCCCGCCCGGGCTCGGATAGGGATGGCAGGTGCCCAGACCGACACAGAGACGGAGCTACAGAATCTGGACAAAGAACTGTCTGGTCTGAAGGGGACCGCTGAGAGGTATCGTTTGTTAAAGCAACAGTTAGACATGAAGACAGAAGAGTTAGATATCCTCCAGGCTAAACTCCAACAGAGCTCCTTCCCTAAGCAACAGGAGGGGAGCTGGGAGAGGCTGCGCAGGACCATCGAGGAGTGTGAGGAGACCCTGCGCAGTAGTAAGGAGGTCCAGAAGAAGGCAGAGGAGAAGTACAAGGTGTTGGAGAACAAGATGAAGAATGCGGAGGCAGAGAGAGAGAAGGAACTGAAAGCTGCTCAACAGAAGCTAAACTCTGCTAAAACCAAGGCTGATGCGTTCAGTAAGAAACTCAAGGAGAGACAACAGGAGGCTGAGTCCTGGTCCTAGAGTTGGAGGAGTTGAAGAGAGAGCAGCCTGGCAAGCACCACGGCAATGCGGACGCCCTCTCCCGGCGTGATGCCTTCTTCGCTGCCTTTACCCCGACGAGGACGTCGGTCCCGAGGAGGGGGATGTGTGATGTCACGAGAGGCTGTGTCCTGGAGGGGACGTTACATCCCCTGAGGTGGCTGCAAACCCAGACAGCTATGGCTCCATCTGCTGGTATGGTCGGGAACTCCACCCCTCTATGGCCAATCTTCCCACGCAGCTGAAACAAATGAGGAGCTGATGAGCTGAAGGTTTGTTGAAGGGAAGAGACACGGTCTCCAACCTGGGCTCTCTGGAGGACAAGAGTGCTGCACGTCCACTTCCATGAGGAATATAAGGATTTGGAGATACTTACCTTTGGGAAATACTCACCTTTGGATATATGCACCTGTGGAAATACGTGTGGGACATTTGGAAGGACGTTTTGCTGGGTTGGCCACTAGCTGCAACGTGGAATACAGTAAGACTGGGGAAAAGTTATTTGAGCGAGGGAGAGTTATGATTTTGGATGTGGAAGAGACATCCCTGAACTGTTAACCCTTAAAGAGCCACCAGAGAACAGAATTGTGTTATACTTTCGTTAGTTTCCCAAGACCTTTAATAAAATCCTTGTTTTGGTTGAACCTGGTCTCCTTGCACTACTTGAGCAATCCCGCTGAAAGCTGTGTAGCCTCTCGTGACATCACAATACATATATATACATACAGTGAGGGAAAAAAGTATTTGATCCCCTGCTGATTTTGTAAGTTTGCCCACTGACAAAGACATGATCAGTCTATCATTTTAATGGTAGGTTTATTTGAACAGTGAGAGACAGAATGACAACAAAAATATCCAGAAAAACGCATGTCAAAAATGTTATAAATTGATTTGCATTTTAATTAGGGAAATAAGTATTTGACCCCCTCTCAATCAGAAAGATTTCTGGCTCCCAGGTGTCTTTTATACAGGGGATGAGCTGAGATTAGGAGCACACTGTTAAAGGGAGTGCTCCTAATCTCAGCTTGTTACCTGTATAAAAGACACCTGTCCACAGAAGCAATCAATCAATCAGATTCCAAACTCTCCACCATGGCCAAGACCAAAGAGCTCTCCAAGGATGTCAGGGACAAGATTGTAGACCTACACAAGGCTGGAATGGGCTACAAGACCAACGCCAAGCAGCTTGGTGAGAAGGTGACAACAGTTGGTGCGATTATTTGCAAATGGAAGAAACACAAAATAACTGTCAATCTCTCTCGGCCTGGGGCTCCATGCAAGATCTCACCTCGTGGAGTTGCAATGATCATGAGAACGGTGAGGAATCAGCCCAGAACTACACGGGAGGATCTTGTCAATGATCTCAAGGCAGCTGGGACCATAGTCACCAAGAAAACAATTGGTAACACACTACGCCGTGAAGGACTGAAATCCTGCAGCACCCACAAGGTCCCCCTGCTCAAGAAAGCATATATACAGGCCCGTCTGAAGTTTGCCAATGAACATCTGAATGATTCAGAGGAGAACTGGGTGAAAGTGTTGTGGTCAGATGAGACCGAAATCAAACTCTTGGCATCAACTCAACTCAACCTCTAAGAACACCATCCCCACCGTCAAACATGGAGGTGGGGAAACATTATGCTTTGGGGTGTTTTTCTGCAATGGGGACAGGAGAACTTCACCGCATCAAAGGGACGATGGACGGGGCCATGTACCGTCAAATCTTGGGTGAGAACCTCCTTCCCTCAGCCAGGGCATTGAAAATGGGTCGGGATGCGTATTCCAGCAAGACAATGACCCAAAACACACGGCCAAGGCAACAAAGGAGTGGCTCAAGAAGTAGCACATTAAGGTCCTGGAGTGGCCTAGCCAGTCTCCAGACCTTAATCCATAGAATATCTGTGGAGGGAGCTGAAGGTTTGAGTTGCCAAACGTCAGCCTCAAAACCTTAATGACTTGGAGAAGATTCTGCAGAGAGGAGTGGGACAAAAATCCCTCCTGAGATGTGTGCAAACCTGGTGGCCAACTACAAGAAACGTCTGACCTCTGTGATTGCCAACAAGGGTTTTGTACACCAAGTACTAAGTCATGTTTTGCAGAGGGGTCAAATACTTATTTCCCTCATTAAAACGCAAATCAATTTATAACATTTTGACATGCGTTTTTCTGGATTTTTTTTTTGTTATTCTGTCTCTCACTGTTCAAATAAACCTACCATTAAAATTACATACTGATCATGTCTTTGTCAGTGGGCAAGCGTACAAAATCAGCAGGGGATCAAATCGTCACTCGTTGCCGGGTGGTGTGTTTGGGATCATTGTCATGCTGAAAGACCCAGCCACGTTTCATCTTCAATGCCCTTGCTGATGGAAGGAGGTTTTCACTCAAAATCTCATTCGATACATGGCCCCATTCATTCTTTCCTTTACACGGATCAGTCGTCCTGTTCCCTTTGCCGAAAACAGCCCCAAAGCATGATGTTTCCACCCCCATGCTTCACAGTAGGTATGGTGTTCTTTGGATGTAACTCAGCATTCTTTGTCCTCCAAACCACGACGAGTTGAGTTTTTTACCAAAAAGTTATATTTTGGTTTCATCTGACCATATGACATTCTCCCAATCCTATTCTGGATCATCCAAATGCACTCTAGCAAACTTCAGACGGGCCTGGACATGTACTGGCTTAAGCAGGGGGGACACGTCTTGCACTGCAGGATTTGGAGTCCCTGCCGGCGTAGTGTGTTACTGATGGTAGGCTTTGTTACTTTGGTCCCAGCTCTCTGCAGGTCATTCACTAGGTCCCCCCCGTGTGGTTCTGGGATTTTTGCTCACCGTTCTAGTGATCATTTTGACCCCACGGGTGAGATCTTGCGTGGAGCCCCAGATCAAGGGAGATTATCAGTGGTCTTGTATGTCTTCCATTTCCTAATAATTGCTCCCACAGTTGATTTCTTCAAACCAAGCTGCTTACCTATTGCAGATTCAGTCTTCCCAGCCTGGTGCAGGTCTACAATTTTGTTTCTGGTGTCCTTTGACAGCTCTTTGGTCTTGGTCATAGTGGAGTTTGGAGTGTGACTGTTTGAGGTTGTGGACAGGTGTCTTTTATACTGATAACAAGTTCAAACAGGTGCCATTAATACAGGTAACGAGTGGAGGACAGAGGAGCCTCTTAAAGAAGAAGTTACAGGTTTGTGAGAGCCGGAAATCTTGCTTGTTTGTAGATTCATTAAAAATCCTACAATGTGATTTTCTGGATTTTTTTTCTCATTTTGTCTGTCATAGTTGACGTGTACCTATGATGAAAATTACAGGCCTCTCTCATCTTTTTAAGTGGGAGAACTTGCACAATTGGTGGCTGACTAAATACTTTTTTCCCCCCACTGTATATATATATATACACATACACATACACATACTGTACATATACATACATACAAAATATATATTTCCCTTTATTACTTTCCAACCTCACCACCCCTTCCCTAATTGGAGTAAACTAGTGAACAACAATGCTTAGGCCTCTACTTCCAGCTTATACATACTATATACATTTTATGGACTCAGTCAATTTTACAAAAATTATATTTTATTTGTTTTTACTCCTGAACTTCCTCTACCCTCAACCTCTCCGATCATTTTCATGATGTCCATCCGGTTTGCTTCTATATGCCATATCTTTCTAACTGTGCTCTTTCACAAAAGCTCTCAACCTATAACCTATATACTTATTATGGACACAGTATGCTTACATTATTAGTTATATTTTGTTATTAGTTGTTGTTAGTTGTTATTAGTCCCATCCTTCAACTCCATTCAACACCACCCATCTATATCTTAACACCATCCATATTGGATTTCTATTTGCCATGTATTTTTCAACTGTACTGTGATGTTTTACAAAAGTTCTGAACCTTTCTATTCTCATTGTTTCTACAGATTGTAAATTGAAAATAAACATTTTTGCTGAAAGTATTATTATATTATTGATCGATTGACTATGACTTTTCAGATCACCCAGTAATGCTATCTGCAGGGTTAGCTCCAGGTAAATATTGCTATCCTTTAGCCATTCCTGGACCTGTGTCCAAAAACAAGCTACAAATGGACAGTGCCAAAACAAATGATCTAATGATTCTGTCTCTTCGCAGGAAAATCTGCAGAGCTGGGAAGATTGTATCCCCCATATAAATAACATTCTATTGGTAGCAAGAATTTTATATAATAATTTAAATTGAAAAATTATAAGTTTTGAATCCGGCGTCGTTTTGCGTATCAGTTCATAAACACTATGCCATGGAATCGGTACGTCAGAAATCTCTTCCCAAATATTTTGCAATCTATATGGGATGGCTGTCAATCCTTTGGTCCTTAAATGAAACTGGTATACTTTTTTATTTATTACAGTTTTCTTTAACAAATTATGTTCTTTAATGCAAGGCCGACAGACAAATTCCTTACTTTTTCTCTCTTCCACTTTCCTCTTCCATTTTTGTGGTAATGCTGCAATTATTTGGTTGTAATTTTGGGTAGAGCAGACATTTCCATATGTTTTTGTTAGCTGCATGTGCGACATAACTCCACAAGTTCTACCGATGATATCATTTACGAAGATTATACATTTTTTAAACATTTTGTCAAAAAGAAATGTTTTTTTATCAATTAGTATATTTGAGTTTAACCACAATATTTGTTGCATTATTTGTTCTGTCGTTTTTGGAGGATTAAATTGAAATTGCAACAAACTTTCTATGGCTTGTTTTAGAAATAGTGATATTTGGGAGATGATTTCCTTTTCAAATAACTGAAAGTGAGGAGGTTGTAATCTGAATAAAGAGAAAAGGGCCATTCTTGAACATTGGGTGAGACAATCTTACTAATTTGCTAGAGAACCAGTTCGGAATTAAGTATAACTTTTGTATGACTGAAGCTTTTAGTGATAGGTCTAATGCTTTAATATTTAATCATTTCTGTCCTCCGAATTCATATTCATTATATAAATAGGCACGTTTAATTTTGTCTGGCTTGCCGTTCCAAATAAAATGGAATATTTCTTTCTCATATAATTTAAAAAACTGTTCGCTAGGCATAGGCAAGACCATAAGCAAATAGGTAAACTGGGATAATACTAAAGAGTTAAATCAGGGGGATTTTTCCACAAATTGACAGGTACTTACCTTTCCATGGTAGCAAGATCTTATCTATTTTTGCTAACTTTCTATTAACGTTTATTGGAGTGAGATCGTTTATTTCATTTGGGATATGTATTCCGAGAATATCCACATCACCATCACACCATTTTATTGGTAAACTACAGTGGGGAGAACAAGTATTTGATACACTGCCGATTTTGCAGGTTTTCCTACTTACAAAGCATGTAGAGGTCTGTAATTTTTATCATAGGTACACTTCAACTGTGAGAGACGGAATCTAAAACAAAAATCCAGAAAATCACATTGTATGATTTTTAAGTAATTAATTTACATTTTATTGCATGACATAAGTATTTGATCACCTACCAACCAGTAAGAATTCCGGCTCTCACAGACCTGTTAGTTTTTCTTTAAGAAGGCCTCCTGTTCTCCACTCATTACCTATATTAACTGCACCTGTTTGAACTCGTTACCTGTATAAAAGACACCTGTGCACACACTCAATCAAACAGACTCCAACCTCTCCACAATGGCCAAGACCAGAGAGCTGTGTAAGGACATCAGGGATAAAATTGTAGACCTGCCCAAGGCTGGGATGGGCTACAGGACAATAGGCAAGCAGCTTGGTGAGAAGGCAACAACTGTTGGCGCAATTATTAGACAATGGAAGAAGTTCAAGATGACGGTCAATCACCCTCGGTCTGGGGCTCCATGCAAGATCTAACCTCGTGGGGCATCAATGATCATGAGGAAGGTGAGGGATCAGCCCAGAACTACACGGCAGGACCTGGTCAATGACCTGAAGAGAGCTGGGACCACAGTCTCAAAGAAAACCATTAGTAACACACTACGCCGTCATGGATTACAATCCTGCAGCGCACGCAAGGTCCCCCTGCTCAAGCCAGCGCATGTCCAGGCCCGTCTGAAGTTTGCCAATGACCATCTGGATGATCCAGAGGAGGAATGGGAGAAGGTCATGTGGTCTGATGAGACAAAAATAGAGCTTTTTGGTCTAAACTCCATTTGCCATGTTTGGAGGAAGAAGAAGGATGAGTACAACCCCAAGAACACCATCCCAACCGTGAAGCATGGAGGTGGAAACATCATTCTTTGGGGATGCTTTTCTGCAAAGGGGACAGGACGACTGCACCGTATTGAGGGGAGGATGGATGGGGCCATGTATCGCGAGATCTTGGCCAACAACCTCCTAAGAGCATTGAAGATGGGTCGTGGCTGGGTCTTCCAGCATGACAACGACCCGAAACACACAGCCAGGGCAACTAAGGAGTGGCTCCGTAAGAAGCATCTCAAGGTCCTGGAGTGGCCTAGCCAGTCTCCAGACCTGAACCCAATAGAACATCTTTGGAGGGAGCTGAAAGTCCATATTGCCCAGTGACAGCCCCGAAACCTGAATGATCTGGAGAAGGTATGGAGGAGTGGGCCAAAATCCCTGCTGCAGTGTGTGCAAACCTGGTCAAGACCTACAGGAAACGTATGATCTCTGTAATTGCAAACAAAGGTTTCTGTACCAAATATTAAGTTCTGCTTTTCTGATGTATCAAATACTTATGTCATGCAATAAAATGCAAATTAATTACTTAAAAATCATACAATGTGATTTTCTGGATTTTTGTTTTAGATTCTGTCTCTCACAGTTGAAGTGTACCTATGATAAAAATTACAGACCTCTACATGCTTTGTAAGTAGGAAAACCTTCAAAATCGGCAGTGTATCAAATACTTGTTCTCCCCACTGTACATGGTAATGTAACATAAAAAATTTTTTGTGATCCAATACGTAATATAGTACATTTATCATAATTTGGTTGTAATCCAGAGAGGTTAGAAAATGTATCTAGATCCTCTATGAGGCCGTGGAGGGATTCAAGTTGTGGATTTAAAAGAAAACATGAATAATCAGCGTACAATGATACCTTTATTTTTAAGCCCTTGATTTCTAATCCCTTGATATTATTGTTGGATCTGATTTTAATAGCTAACATCTCGATGGCCATAATAAATAGATATGCCGATAGTGGACAACCTTGTTTCACTCCTCTTGACAGTTTAAAACTTTCGGAGAAATAGCCATTATTTACTATTTTACACCTAGGGTTACTATACATGATTTTAACCCAATTTATAAGAGATTCTCCAAAATTGAAATGCTCCAGGCATTTATATATAAACCCCAGTCGTACTTTATCAAATGCCTTTTCGAAGTCTGCTATGAATAGCAGGCCTGGTTTCCCAGATTTGTCATAGTGTTCTATTGTTTCCAGTAGTTGCCTTATATTATCTCCAATGTATCGTCCATGTAAAAAACCTGTCTGATTAGAATGAATAATGTCCGACAATACCTTTTTAATTCTATACGCTATACATTTTGCTAGAATTTTTGCATCACAACACTGAAGTGTAAGGGGCCTCCAATTTTTTTAATGGACTGGATCTTTATATTTTCCACTTGTATCCTGTTTCAGTAATAATGAAATCAGACCTTCTTCTTGAGTGTCTGATAGTCTACCATTTACATAGGAGTGGTTAAAACATGCTAATAACGGTCCTCTGAGTATATCAAAAAAGGTTTGGTATACCTCGACTGGTATGCTATCCAACCCTGGAGTTTTCCATGTATATCTCACTAGATCAGGATATTTAAGCCTCCATATATCTACTAGTTCTAATGTATCCATGACATTCACGATTTCCTTAAGAGCATGAGGGTGATTGTTTGTAGTGTGATTTCCTTTACGGTCCATTGAGCTATTTAAAACGGTATTGTAATCTCCCACCATAATAATAGAGTCTCCATTCCAGTCTTACTTTGAGTGCAAAGAGTTCAGCACCCTCTTTGTTTCCTACAGGTCCAAGTATTTTCAGCACTACAAACACTACACACAGGGACAAGCAGCTGTATAAGACTACACACACATACTTACACACAGCACCTTTACAGGCATTGTAAATAGATACTATGGCTTTCTCTCTCTCCTCAGCACTTCAATTTTGTGTCTCTGCCCACGGACGTTCTGGAGATTGAGGTGAAAGACAAGTTTGCCAAGAGTCGTCCTATCATCAAACGTTTCCTGGGAAAGCTGTCCATGCCGGTGCAGAGGCTACTGGAGAAGCATGCTATTGGGTACGGCTGAGGAATGCACAGGATGCTCATACATTTATCACAATAATCAAATGATTATTAATAGATATTAATAGATATTTGGGGAACAAGAGCCCTCTAAAGAATGTTTAAATCATAAAGTAACACGTCTCTCTCTTTTGAACTCCAACTCCCTCCCCCTCTCGCTCTCTCTCTCCCTCCCTCCCAACACAGTGACCGCGTGGTCAGCTACACGCTGGGCCGAAGGCTACCGACGGAACATGTCAGTGGACAGCTGCAGTTCAGATTTGAGATCACTTCCTCTTTTCATCCAGGTTCCTCTTCCTCTCATGCACATCCTCTCACATACATGCAGACCTGGGTTCAAATAGTACTTGTTTGCCTTCAAATAGTTTTGCTGCGCTTGATCAAACTCTCCTGATGTAATGGAACTAATGGAATAGTTCCAAAAGTACAAACCCCACCCATCTGGTTCTCTTAACAGGCTCAATCAAACGCTCAAAGTATTTGAACAAAAACACATGCTAATTGAACCCAGGTTTGTATAGATCCTGTTTGTCAGCTTCCTCTCATGTAGGTTCACTTAGTGTGTTTCTCAATACAGTGGTGGGAAGATAAGAAGAATATATCAAATGTACTGCAAGTCTTTCTGGAAATACCAACTTTCAAATCTAGGTTTAGACGGACAGATATTAAGCATTGGTTTAGCTGTTGAGTTGACTTTTTTTTTTTTTACAATAGGTTATGTTATTATAATTAGCCATATTGTCATACTCGATGTATACAGGATTTTCCATTAATTGACATACCATAGCAGAAACAGAGTGGTCTATTAACTAATGAATAGTGTGAGTTCATGTTGATATGTCCCACTTTGTGGCAGTCAGCCTGGCAGGCCATCACAGGCCCCTGACTGGGAGGTAATGAGCTCTGTTCTCCTCCTGCAGATGATGAAGATATGTCTCTCAGCACAGAGCCTGAGTGTGCCGCTGTGCAGGAGACCAGTAACCAGGGGGAGGGTCAGTCCTCCCAGGCCCAGGGCCAGGCTGAGGACACCATGAGCCTGGGTCCGGGCGCTCCAGAACTCCCTACAGATGAGGAGGAAGACGCTGGAGCTCCAGAACTTCCAATTGGTGGAGATACAGTTACAGCCACGCCCATGGAAGGGCATCCAGCAGGGCCTTTGGGTTCAGAACAGCCCATGGATGGAGATGGAGACTCAGTGCCTAAGGCCCTAAAAACAGAACCAAGCCAGCCAGAGGTCAATGGGGCTCAGGGGAAGGAGGAGGCGGCTGTAGCTGTGGCTGCAGAGAAGCTGCCCACGGTAGAGGAGAACAGGGAGGAAGGGCAGCAAACCCCCTCCAGTCCTCAGCTAGCTGGCCCAGAGCAGCAGGGGCCTGTTGGGCAGGACATTGAGGGGGCACAGGGGGTGGACGGTACCCCAGCAGAGGGTCAGGTCAGCCCTGCTGTAATGGAGGACATGGAGAGTGAAGCGTCTGTTGAGCCAGCAGAACAGCAGGCGGTGGGTCAGGAGGAAGGGGATGAAGAATGCTGCTCCCTGCGCATCAGGACCACCCCTAGGCGTAAGAACCGGCCCTGCTCCCTGCCCGTGTCGGACCTGGAGACAGTCATCGCCGCGGCCTGTGGGGAGCCCGAAACCCCTCGCTCCCACTACATCCGCATCCACCACCTCCTCCACAGTCTGCCCTCCACCCAGCCAGGCACCCAGGAGGACGGGGAGGAAGAGGGGGCTGAGGCTGAAACAGAGCCCGACCCAGACCCAGGCCCTGACCAGCTCAGCCCCAGGGACCAGGAGGGCTCGGAAGAGGATGAAAAGGCAGAACCCCTGACCCCCGGCCCCAGGAGGACCCTGCCTCGCAGCCTGTCCATCGAGCGTCTGTCCGACCTGGCCCTGATGCTGGACAGCGAGGGCCGCCACCCCCAGGGCCAGGTCAGGGGTCACCAGAGAGTGTCCGACGAGGACGACATGGAGCCCTGCTGCAGTAATTCCTGCTATGAGGGCCGAGGAGGCAGTCACACCCAGGCACCTCTAGTGGCTGCAGCCATGTCTGTGGGGAGCAGTGCTTTCCTCTCCCAGGAGGACGAGGACATGGAGGTGAACGGAGCGGAGAGCAGGGAGCCAGGAGATGGGATGCCCCAGTGGCAGGTGGCCCCCTCCACGCAGGTCCAGAGCCCCCAGAGAGTCATGGAAAATGGAGAGTCACCCGTGGCCGGGCCCAGTGGGAGGATAGGACGTGAGTTGGGTTCCTCACTGAATACTAACTTGCGATATGGAGTTGTAATTTGGGTAACTTAGGGTATACTGACCTGTTTTTGTCGTCCAATAGGAGATTGTCCCCTACCGTCCAGCCATCCTCCAGTCAGCCAGTTTCCTGCTCTGCGTCCTGATCCCCATCACTACCCCACTATAGATGAACCACTACCACCAAGTGAGCTTTGTATATAACTTTGTCTGAGACTCTGAGTCATATCGTTCATATTCCTTGTTGATGAACAATACATACCAGGACAGAACTAATGATACTAACTAAGAAATAATTGTCTCCACTGTTTGTGTGTGTGTGTGTTTGTGTGTTTGTGTGTGTGTATAGACTGGGAGGCGCGTGTGGACAGCCACGGTCGTGTGTTCTATGTGGACCACATCAACAGGACCACCACATGGCAGAGACCCACCTCAGCAGCCACACCCGACGGCATGAGGAGGTCTGGATCCGTTCAGCAGATGGAACAGCTCAATAGAAGGTGAGTGAATGGGGGAGACGGGAAGAAAGAGGAGAGAGGTAGAGCATACTTTTTTTGTAGTGTTGGGTTCTATTTTTCTCATAATTGGATCTGTATGTGATGAATAGCTTGGAAGGAATGCATTCATGAACTGTACTGATATAAATTGTTTCACATAACAGGCTGTTATTCATGTAAGGAACGTTAGGGGCTAGGATGAGATAAGACTTGTATTTCTCACAGATACGAACGCTCTCTCTTTGTTGTCTGTGAAACTGTCCTTGAACATGGGTACATGGAGTACAGTGGAATGGTGTCTTTTGGGTGCTGACTCCACAGGTTATAATGATAGCAACTTATGCCTGGCAACAATGTGCAACAAATGAAATGCCGAGGAGTTGGGACCAACCCCTGCGCCAACGGATTGGCTGAACCACACTCAGTCCTTTGCTCTGGTTGGCCAACAGAAGAAGTGGAGGCTTTCTGTCAGAGTATTTGAAGAAGAACTTAGAACAATGGATCAGTTCTCTGTCTGCCCTGCGTGGTTTTTCAGTGAGCCCGTATACGAACCTTCATACTTATCATACATACATTTTGCATATAATAAATTTAGCTTGGATTGAATATCTCTTGATTATGTTTTCTCTTATTCCAATACCAGATTTGAATTACGCAATTTCTAACAGTAGACACTTTTGATTGTTTCTTCATTGTATCTTAAAAGAAAACAAGTGAAAACATACACTATACAGGGTCATCTGGTGGTTGTAGGAAGAACCTAAAGCGTTTTCTTGATGTTTTTCTTAGAATTTGTTCAGTTCTTTCTGAGAATTGGGGAGTTTTGTATTAAACCCCCTATAGTCGATGTCGGCGCTCCGCATAAATGTATTTGCATAATAAAAAAATCCCCATCAAAATATGTCACTTTAATCTAGAGATCTTTTTGCATTCGATGTGTCTCAATCCACCACATCCGCCTATGTAGCACTTCCTCATCTGCGGTGAAAGGTGACAGAGTAGAGCAATGTTTGTCAGATCATGAGACATCCTGAAAATAAGTCTTCTCACAAAATCGTCTGTAGCATCCAAACGGTTTGGCCTACAAACATGAGCAATGGGCTGTGTCAGGGCTGTGTCATAGATCCTTATCTCTGTCAGGATAACCCTGCACAGACCTCACATGTATAGAAGACTATTACGGTAGTATAATCTATTGATCAATGGTCGCAAATTCAATTTCTTTCTCTCTGGGGCTTAAATCTAAGCAAGCCTAAATATCTTATACACTATTGAGTGATAATACACTTAAAATTAGTGTTTATTTTATATTTTCTTACCAAGATAAATTATCTAACGTCATTAGCAGATCATTTTGCTTATTAAAAAAAAAGGTTTAATACGCACAAGTAATGTATCTTATTTCAATATACTTTTAAAGATATTTTAAGGTAAAATATCTTGAAAATCATCTTGAAATAAGATAAGTGTGCAAGAACTGCTTGTGTTTAAAGGAATGGTCTAGATTGAGGCACCGTTGCTCTGACTTAAGGATGTTTAGTAAATGTGTGCTGATGTGTTTGCCAGGTACCAGAGTATCCAGAGGACCATGGCCACAGACAGGAGTGAGGATGAAGGAAGCAGAAGCAGGAGTGAGAGAACAAGCCTCAACAACAACAGCAGTGAGACAGACTCTCCTCCAATGGCTAATGGTAAGTGGGACCTCACCACAATGTCACAATTACAGAATGCAATAAGCTGAAGTGTAGGCTTACTTTGTAAAAAGTAATGGGTATACAAAGGGTTTTCAAAGTTTTACACACAACCTTGTACTCGACTGTCACCATTCAGTTAATGTTCCTTTGTTCTCTCCTGGTGTCTGTGTGTAGAGCTGAGAAGAGACAGCTCCTCTTCCTCCTCCTCCTCCTCGTCTCCAGTCAACAGTCAGAAGATCACAGCTCTGTTACAGAGCCCAGCGGTGAAGTTCATCACACACCCAGAGTTCTTCACTGTCCTCCACGCCAACTATGTCAGTACCTACCCTGGTGGACAATTATATCTATACACATAGTGGACAAATATAACTAATATAATTTCCTTTTGAACACCAATGCCAATACCAATGCTCAGTAACATATTCTAGTCTTCAGTAACAGATGCTGAATATTCTACCATTGTGGTTCAGATTGGTTGCGTATGGTGTTTCTAGTTTCCCATGGTCTATGCTGTTGTGTTCTTCTCTTCTCAGGGGCCTACCGCATGTTCACCAACAGCACGTGCCTGAAGCACATGATCCTAGAAGATTCGCGGGACACTCGTAACCTTGAGAGGTACCAGCACAACAGAGACCTGGTCACCTTCCTCAACCGCTTCACTGACGCACAGCTGGAACTGCCCCGGGGCTGGGAGATCAAAACTGACCCACAGGGCAAGGTGCAGAGACATCAACCCTTAGTTCATCCACAGCAAACTCACCCACTTATTCACATAAGAGTTTATTGTTCCTTGGTTGAGAAGATGGAAAATATGTGAAAAAAAGTAAAAAAGTATACTAATGATGCTATTGATTTGGTCTTTGCCTTCAGATCTAGCGGTGTTTAGATTAGTGTTTCTAACTTTGGTAAATGTGTTCCTGTAACATCTTCTCTTTGGTCCAGAACTTCTTTGTTGACCACAACAGCCGGGCGACCACGTTCATCGACCCGAGAATCCCCCCTTCAGAACGGTTGTCTGCCCAACCACCTGACCCACAGGCAGCACCTGCAGAGATTACGCAGCTACAGCGCAGGGAGAGGTCAGAAGTCAAACAGTACTATAGAGAATACAATTCCTTGTTTTTAAGTGTTGTAACTGTTTGATTGAGGACCATAATGTATTCAAATTATGGAAATATGGAATTGAATTTATGTATTTGCTTGTTTATAGCTGTACCTTTTGTCATATGTATTCTGTCAGGCCTCTGAGGTGTCCCGTAGTCGAGGTGCGGCCTTGTTGTCACGGCCTGGGAACAGTGTGGTTGCCGCGATACGGAGCCAGCATCATCCTGATCCAGTGCCACAAGGTGTGTCCTGTACATACAATACACAAAGAACACAATCATAATTCACATTTACCACGTGTTATAGTTTCTGCAGTTAGTCTGTGTAAGTCAGTTTCTGCTGTGTGAGTCAGTCTAACCGTCTTCTGAAATCAATGTCTTTGTTCCACTCACAGCTTATAATGAGAAGATAGTGGCCTTCCTGCGTCAGCCTGGAATACTAGAAGTTCTAACGGAGCGCCAGCCAGCCCTGTCCAGGAACCATTCCCTGAGGTAGATATACACACTGGGGGATGAATTGGATTTCTTTTTCATATGAAGAATTTGTAGATTCAGAGAATGTATTCAGAGTATTGGTTCCATACTTCCATAACTGAAGTTCCCACTGGGAAAAATAAAGGGTAAAACCTTACATTACAGTGCCCTTATTAATGTGTAACTGCTCATGTAATTACAGTGTAACAAGTATTGTAATTACGCATTATTACACTACTTAGCAGTAACCCTAACCTCAGCCCTAACCTAGCCTCAACTCTAACCCTAACTTTAACCATAGCTAATGTCCACATCATGGTTCAACCTTACATTTACATTTACATTTACGTCATTTAGCAGACGCTCTTATCCAGAGCGACTTACAAATAGGTGCACCACCTTAACCTCAACCACAACCCTAACCCTAGCTTCATGTCCACATCCTGGTTAAACCCTAACCTCAACCCACAACCCCTCACATTGAGAACCAAAGTTGGAGTCAGTGTCAGAACCTATATAGACCCTTATACGTAGGACGTGATTCCTTTTCACAATTCAGACCCAGACCTGTACATAAGTTTAACCTTACAAAACAACATAATCAAGCTCTAAAAACATTGAGCAGCAATCAGAATATTGTGATTAAACCAGCAGATAAGGGGTCTCAAATTGTTATAATGGATCAAATGCAATATTTTCTTGAAGCTAATAGACAATTAGATAATGTCCAAACACTATGTCCCATTGCTCCACTCAACTTACAACTGGAAACACAAAGACTCATCCGGAGATAGTGGGTAAACTTTATGAGGATAAGTATATTACAGATAAACAGATGGTCTACCCCTTTTGGGCAGATTCTCAGACCTAGGCAGTTTTACTTACTGCCTAAAATACATCAATCTCCTGGGGCGTGGGCCGGTTCTCTCTCGACTTCCCTGCGGTAGACCAATAGCAAGTGATTGTGTCTCAGAATCTTATTGTATTGCTGAATATATAGATTTTTTATATCAATCCTCTTTCTCAGCTACATTGAAGTCGGAAGTTTACATACACCTTAGCCAAATACATTTAAACAATTCCTGACATTTTAATCCTAGTAATTAAATTCCCTGTCTTAGTCAGTTAGGATCACCCACTTTATTTTTAAGAATGTCGAAATGTCATAATAATAGTAGAGAAGAATGATTTATTTCAGCTTTTATTTCTTTCATCACATTCCCAGTGGGTCAGAAGTTTACATACACTCCAATTAGTATTTGGTAGCATTGACTTTAAATTGTTTAACTCGGGTCAAAGCGTTTCGGGTAGCCTTCCACAAGCTTCCCACAATAAGTTAGGTGAATTTTGGCCCATTCCTCCTGACAGAGCTGGTGTAACTGAGTCAGGTTTGTAGGCCTCCTTGCTCGCTTTTACACACTTTCAGCTCTGCCCCACAAATGTTCTGTAGGGTTGAGGTCAGGGCTTTGTGATGGCCACTCCAATACCTTGACTTTGTTGTCCTTAAGCCATTTTGCCACAACTTTGGGAAGTATGCTTTGGGGTCATTGTCCATTTGGAGGACCCATTTGCGACTCAAGCTTTAACTTCCTGATTGATGTCTTGAGATAGTTGCTTCAATTTATCAACATAATTTTCCTTCCTCATGATGCCATCTATTTTGTAAGGTGCACCAGTCCCTCCTGCAGCAAAGCACCCCCACAGCATGGTGCTGCCACCCCGTGCTTCCACGGTTGTGATGGTGTTCTTCGGCGTGTAAGCCCTTCCCTTTTCCTCCAAACATAATGATGGTCATTATGGCCAAACAGTTCTATTTTTTGTTTAATCAGACCAGAGGACATTTCTCCAGAAAGTCCCGATCTTTGTCCCCATATTGCAGTTGCAAACTTCTGTAGTTCTAGCTTTTATGCGGTTTTGGAGCAGTGGCTTCTTCATTGTGGGCGGCCCTTTCCAGGTTATGTCGATATGGGGCTCGATTCTATTGTGGATATAGATACTTTTGTACCTGTTTCCACCAGCATCTTCCAAAGTCCTTTGCTGTTGTTCTGGGATTGATTTGCACTTTTCGCACCAAGGGCGTTCATCTCTAGGAGACAGAGCGGCGTCTCCTTCCTAAGCGGTACCTTGGCGGCTGCGTGGTCCCATGGTGTTTATACTTGACGGGCTCTTGTTTGTACAGATGACGTGGTACCTTCCGGCGTTTGGAAATTGCTCCCAGGATAAAACGTCTACAACCCTTTTTCTGAGGTCTTGGCTGAGTTTCTTTTGATTTTCCCATATTATGTCCAAGCAAAAGGACTGAGTTTGATGGTAAGCCTTGAAATATATCCACAGGTACACCTTCAATTGAACTCAAATTATATCAATTACATTTACATTTTTAGTAATTTGCGCCTCTTATCCAGAAGCGACTTACAGTTTGAGTGATGAGTGCATAAATGTTTCATACTGGCCCCCTGTGGGAGTCAAGACCCATAACCCTGGCTTTTTGCAAGCACCATGCTCTACCAACTGAGCTACAGGAGGCCTATCAGGAGAGCCTGTTAGCCTATCAGAAGCTTCTCAAGCCATGACATACATTTTCTGGAATTTTCCAAGCTGTTTCCAATAGGCAAAAGTCAACTTAGTGTATATAAACTTCTGACCTCACTGCGAATTGTGATACTGTGAATTATCAGTGAAATAATCTGTCTGTAAACAATTGTTGGAAAAATTACTTTGTCGCTGCTACAAAGTAGATGTCCTAACCGACTTGCCCAAAGCTATAACTTTTAACAAGAAATTTGTGCGGTGGTTGAAAAGCGAGTTTTAATGACTCCAACCTAAGTGTATGAAACTTCAGACATCAACTTGTATGTGCAGGGATACTTATGAATTTGTCAACAGGCTGAAGGGTTCAAAGATGCCAATAAATGCTTTTTTATTCTCCATTGATATGAATTCTCTGCACACAAACATAGATACCAAAATAGGTCTACAGGCAGTTTTACCGCAAATACCTTTCAGAGGTATCCTGACCTTAGTCGACCAGATAGGGTTATCCTGGATTTTGTTGGGTTGAGCCTCACCAGAAAGGACTTTTTGTTCAATAGGAAGTACTCACCCTCCCCGATACATGGTTCAGCAATGGGGAAAGAAAGTCGCCCCAAGTTTTGCAAGTGTGTACATTTGTTTTTTGGAGGAAACTGCTCTCCTTAAATGTAAGACCTTACCATTTGCTGCACCTTGAGGCATCTGGATGATATTTTTGGACTGTGGGTAGGCTCCACCTCTGAATTCTGGGAATTCTTAAACATTTTGAATTCACATCATTTCGCAATCACCATTACACATAATTTCATTACCAGAAAATGTGAATTTCTAGATACACAGGTCTTTTTCATTTCAAAATGAGGGATAAACCAAACAATTGGCTTAATAAAGGTTTCTTTAAGGAAACAGATAGACATGCCCTCCTTCACCAAAATGCCAGCTTCCATCCAAAACACACATATAGGGTTGATCAAATCACAACTTATACGTTTCCCCACAGAATCCCTTGTAGTTTCACTGGGGGATATAGAGAGGCCACAAGAATACTCTTCTCAGCCTTAAGGCCCAGGGGCTACTCTAGGCAGTTCCTGAGAGAGTTGGTAAGGCTGAGGTAAATCAGACCTTCCCAGACCTATGGAGCATATAAGGTAGAGAAGGATCAACGCCCTGTGGTTTCATTTGTGAGGACTTATTCTCAGGCTCTGGTGGGGTTCAACTGAACTTAAATCTAATTTTCAACAGTCTCCCAGAATGATTATATGAGCGCCTTGAAAGATGTCAGGGTAATCTCAGCCTTGGGGGAATAAGAACTTGAAGGACATCTAGTACGTTCAAGTTTGACTAAGAAAAACTGATACAAAATCAAACATTTTACGCAAACAAAGTTTCTGTCCAATAGGCATTCAGGCTTAGGGGGGCCCCAATCAGGCATAATGTCCGGTTGGATACTGGAAATGTAGTTTTATGCGATTGGGTCACTTGTTTGTCTTAAACTCTATATTGGAGAGACACAAAATACACTACAATGCAGACTTAAAAAACAATAACCACATTCAGGAAGATGATAGATCCACTGTATTTGTGTGCCCACTTTAGGGCTCATACAGTAGAGAACCTAATAGAACTTTTGGACTGGAGATGTCAATATGGGGTGGTAAAAAACTCAAAGACAGAGGTTGGGCGACAATGGATTAGAACAGTGGAACCATTGATCCTCTAGGCCTTGCTCAGAAATAGTAAAGCCACTACAGTAATTTTGTCTCCATCTTTGGCTGCTTTGGATACTTGGAGTCTCTCTCTCTGGGATTTCTGAATTGGTTTTGGATAAAGCTACAGATCTATTGTACTTGTCATGATGATTATTATGTTTGTTTGGATTCCAGTAGAATTCTCTTTATCTTTGATTACTTTTGTGTGGATTTGGTAAGAGATTGTGTGATGGAAATAATTCATCCATAGGCTTATTTTAGTTTAAATTTGAGTGAGTATTGATAGGAATTAAATTTTTTCTCCCTCTTTTGGGGATCCGACTTAGGATTTGCACTTATTTCCCATCCCTTATATTCCCTCTAGTTGAAAGCACTTCAGATTCATTATTCTTATTTAATATATGTTGGTGTGTCTCTAAATATACATGTAAAGATCTTGCTAGCTATCAGCAGCCTAGTATATAGACCTTTCCTTTTGAAAGGACTGTTGTCTGGAACTTCTTCTAACCCGAATCACCCCCGAGGCCTGAGCCCTAACCCCTAACCCCCTCTGGCTCCTATGCCTATACCCCGAACCACTCCAGAGACCTGAGTCTTACCTTAACCTCTCTCGGCACTCATACCCGACCCTTAAACATTCTGAGGCCTGAGTCCTCCTAAACCTCCTTGGTTTCCCTTGCTAACCCTAACCTCTAGGGAGATTCAGATGCTTTTACCTACAACTATTACAAATATTTTGTCTACAAATTATTTTGAATATATACTCCCCTATTTTCTTATGTTAAAATCACGCACAACCTAACCCTAGCCTCATGTTCAACCTAACCCTAGCCTCCAACCACAACCCCAACCCTAACCATAACCCTAGCTTCATGTGCATCCTCGGTTCAGCCTTTATAGCCTCCAACCTACGGCCCTAACCCTAGCCCAGTGTCTACTTCCCGGTTAAGCCTACCCTCAACCACAACGTTAATCCCTAGTTCATGTCCCACATCCCGGGTAAACTTAACCCTAGCCCCATCCTCAGCCTTAACCTAACACTAACCCTAGCCTCAGCTTCTTAACCTAATACTAACCCCAGCTTCAGCCTTAACCCTAACACTAAGCCGAACTGCAACAAAAACACTAACCTAGCTTCAACTTAAAAACCTAACACCCCAACCCCACTTCGCAAACCTAACCTAATCTAGCTCAGCAAAACCTAACCATAGCCTGGTAACCCTAGTACATTGTGTAAATAAAGTGTAATAATGAGTCATGTGGTACACTGTAAGTTAAGGAATAATTACACAGTAATAAAAGCACTGTATTATAAAGCGTGTAAGTCAAATAAAGTTATTATATTCTGCTCAGGTTTGATAAAACATACCCAGTCTAGTCCAGATTATAGTGTATGTTTATATATGTCTGTGTCATGTGTGCTTTCAGGGAAAAGATCCACTACATCAGAACAGAGGGCACCCAAAGGCTACTGGATTAAATGGCATGTGATGCAACCTGGTGATACCGTTGAGTAGGTGGACTGTTAATTACCCCCTGAATGTTTCATTTGTAGTACTGTCATTTATTTCCCATGTTTGTGACTTGTTGGATGTCCCTACAGCTTGTTTGAAGAGGAGATCATGTCTTATATTCACGCCCTCCTTCCATCCTGGCTTCCCCAGCTCTCTCCCTGCTGTTACCGGGGTTCTTCACCACAGAACTCTCCAGGTGGGTTGGCATAATGGAAAGCGAGCCCGTGGTGGGTTGAAAATGTACACACAAGAAAATTGGGTTGAAAATGTATTCACAGGGTGTGGTCAAAAACCATGTCCGTATAGTTTTTTGTGAATATCCATGTCTCATGTCATTGGAGGACAGCATGTCATGGAGTTGAATGTGCTTGTCCCACCAGGAATGTGCTCGAGAGCGAGAGCGCCTGCCCCTTTCCGGAGAGGCTTTGAGGCCAAACTCACGCATAACTTCTACCCAGGAAACTGGAGGCTAAAGGCTACGGCCAGGGCCCAGGAAAGATCAAATGGAAAACTGTCAAAAATGTCCAGCAACATGATTACTCACACCTTTTTCAAATACAGTTAGGGCTCTATACAAACCTACTGTTTCCAAGAAAGCGGTAGTGTTGTGATATGCAAGTCTTTTAAACCTTACTATATATCCATGTCTGTGTTGTTAGCATCCTATGATGTTGTTGTGTTTCAGGCTTAGTGTCGGAGAGGCCACTGGCTTGGAGGTACCGCTTTAAGCAGGTGATGGCTCTACCACGCAGGAACCACAGAGGAATAAGCTCTACATCACCTTCATAGGAGAGGAGAAGTACGCAATAAAAAGCTTCTTCATTGAGCTGAACTACAGACATTACAACAAAGAGGGCCTTTGATCCTTGGTTCAACCATTAAATGAAATAACATGTCTTTCCATTAGCGAATTAAAGTCATTACTTGAAGTAGTAATGAGACGTGTCAAGAAAAAAAAAAAAAAGCGATTGTCTTTTAAAAAAAGCAGACTGCTAGTTTTTGGGCGATAGAAGGGTTAGCGAATGTTTGTTTTAGTTGTCTGCTTCTTACATAACTCTGGTCTCTTCTTTTCCCACGCTTCGTCAGGCTGGTCTACTGATGGGCCATCCAGAGAGTTCTTCTTCCTGCTGTCTCCAGGAGCTGTTCCAGCCCCTACTATGGCCTGTTTGAGTACTCAGCCAGCGACACATACACCGTCCAGATCAGCCCCAATGTCCGCTTGGCAAGTAGGGAACCATCTGGAATGGTGAGGAGGGCATCTGCTTGTCCTGTGTTTCAAGATTCCTTTAAACTCATGAAACACTGGGAATTGTGTTCATTAGACCCCAATGGGAAGATAACCCAGCTGAAAAGGGAGGTACTACCTTGACTTGTCTTATTAGAAATGCTCTTAATTGTTTTCCGTTTGCAAAGCATTTTCAAATGTTTTACATTGTCTAATGAACATGACCCTGGGCTTATTCTTGTTTGTTTAACTATTGGAGAAAAAAAAGTAATGGAGGTTTTCCTTGGAAATCTCGTGTCATGTCTCCACTTTAATTGCATTGGATTTGTAGTTTTGTGTGAGACCTGTCTGTGTGTGTTTGTGTGCAGGTTCGGTTTAGTGGGCGTATTTTCGGGACTGGTGTTGATGCACCAGTGTCTTCTGGATACTTTCTTCTTCACGCGGCCCTTCTACTGAAGGCTCTCCTCAGACTGTGAGTGTCTCTATCTGTCTGTACGACATTAGCCTTTACAATTCTTCTGTACAATTTCTCTGTGCACCGCATTCTTTACAATTACACAAAGGAAATGCACCTCAGGCTAGTGAGTGGGTTACTCCCCTTGATTGACTTTAAGGTAGTGGGTTGCTTTGTGCATTAATACCTAGTGAACCCCAAAGCAGTTCATGTGTGGAGATAAGTATGTTTACCTGTGCAGAGCCACTGACCTGAGTGATCTGGAATACCTGAACGAGGAGTTCCATCAGAGTCTGCAGTGGATGAAAACAATGACATCACTGACATGCTGGACCTTACCTTCACTGTGAATGGGGAAGTCTTCGGACAGGCGTGTGCGTGTCCTCCACAGGAGGTTGGTAGCACCTTAAGTTGGGGAGGACCGGGCTTGTGCGTAATGGCTGGAGAGCGGAATAAGTGGAATGGTATCAAATACATCAAACACATAAGTACTCACCAAATGCGTACAAGTGTCTAAACAAACCCAATACAAGTATAAAGATTATAGTTATTTTACATACAAAATTAGCCTCATGATCAGTGTATATCTTTCATGTATATCCACCTATATATATAAAAGTATGTGGACAGCCTTCAAATGAGTTGATTCAGCTATTTCCTTAGCACCCGGTGCTGACGGGTGTATAAAATCAAGCACACAGCCATGCAATCGCCTTAGACAAACATTGTTGGCAGTAAGAAAGGCCTGAAGGCTCAGTGACTTTCAGCGTGGCACCGTCATAGGATTCGTCACTTTCCAACAAGTTAGATGCGTCAAATTTCTGCCCTGCTAGAGCTGCCCCGGTCCAACTGTAAGTGTTGGTTTTTTAAAGTGGAAACGTCCTAGGAACAACAACAGATCAGCCCCATGAAGTGGTAGGCTACACAAGCTCCAGAAGCGGGCCCTTGGGTTCATAATTGCTGAGCGCGTAGCACGTTAAAAATACATCTGTCCTCAGTTGCAACACTTGCACCGAGTTCAAACTACCTCTGGGCGCAGCGTCAAAGCACAATAACTGTTCGTTCGGGAGCTTCATTAAATGGGTTTCCATGGCCGAGCAGCCACCCACACAAGCCTAAGATCACCATGCGCAGTACAAGCGTCGGCTGGAGTGGTGTAAAGCTTGCTGCCATTGGACTCTGGAGCAGTGGAAACGCGTTCTCTGGAATTATGAATCACATGCTCCCCGCCTGGCAGGCCGCGGACAAGTCTGGGTTTGGCAGATGCCAGGGGAAGAGCGATACCTGCCCCGAATGCATAAATTGCCAGCTGTAAAGGAATAATGGTCTAGGGCTGTTTGGGCTGGCCCCTTAGTTCCAGTGAAGGGAAATGTTAGCGCTACAGCATACAACCCGACAATTTTGTGCTTCGAACTTTGTGGCAACAGTTTGGAGAAGGCCCTCCTGTTTTCATGCATGACAATGCCCCATGCACAAGCAGAGTCCATGCAGAAATGGTTTGTCAATTTCGGAGTGTGGGAAAGAACTGACTGGCCTGCACAGAGCCCTGAAACCTCAACTCCATCAAACACCTTTAGGAGTTGTCATGACTTGCCCTCATGGGTTGAGGATCCAAAGATACCAGCTAGGCAAAGTTTGAACACCCCCTCTCCTAGGGGGCCAGTTTTTATGACTGGTTGTAAATTCCTTTTCCATGCCATGCAGTATTGGGAGAGGAATTTCCCTGTGAAACAAAAGGAATCTTCCACTTCAGGAACTCCTTAACATCAAAAGTGGATATTGAAACAATATTCGTACTTCCATGGGAATGTAAAGGAAATGGTCCAGTGGCGACTTAAGAAGCAATCATGTCAAAATTCGTTACTTTATGTTTGTGATGTCATTAAATAGGTGGAACAAAATAACTGTGTCTCTTGGGAGTATCTACTTCCCAGTTGAGTTTTGCATCTAATTGTTTTTATAAAACGAATGATTAAGTATAATAACACTTTTGTGAAGATAAATGTGATTTTAGCATTCTAGATGAGATGATTGTTTCCATATTCAGTTTGTTCTGTCAGCCTTGGCCTTGAATGAGCTCTACATGATGAAACCTTGCCCCTTGCTTACTCAAGTATAAAACCCCTCGTGACTGAAATAAACTCTACAGACCAGCAGACGTGAAGTGTGAGCTAAACGTTACAAAATTATTTAAAGCTTCTGGCAACTCCATTAGCAAAGGAAGACCAAGACAGATTTTGGTATAAGCCCGGATGTTTGCAAATGGTTCGAATTTCTACCAGACCAGGAAGCGTGAAGCTGAAGCTACACGGCTTAAAATGGTTAAACTCTGCAGACCAGCAGACATGCGGCGCAAGCTGAATATGGCAAAATAGTGAAACTCTGAAACTATCAACCTCTACACAAGGTGAAGAAGAAGACAACACACTGAGCACAGTCATCTCAGTCTGTAGCTGGCATATGTAGTCGTCTAGAGAACTTTTTCACTAAAGACTGCAAGGTTGGGAAGGACAATGCCTCTCCAGACAACCTTTGGTACATCTGAGTATTCCCATCTAGATCATGTTGTCTTTGGTAGAGGGTTCTCTAGACGACTTATATGCCGGCCTGAACTGAGATGATACAATGTTGTCTCTTCTTCACCTTGTATGAAGGCCAATTTCAGGGGATTTCACCATTACCATATTCAATAACGCTTCTGTCCTTTGATCTGTAAATTTATTGTTTTAAGCCGTGTGGCTTCGGCTTCGCATGATGATTCGGCCATTTGCTGTATCGGCGCTTTCTTCGCTCGTCTGAGTCGCGTAGGTTGTAGTTTAAGAGCACAATTTTGTAACGTTTGGCTCACGCTCGTCTGCTGATGCCAGCAAGTTTATTTCGTCTGGTTTTATAAGCGGTAAAAGGGCGTTTCATCATGTTTGTGTTCATCTGGGCGTATTTTTGACAGAACAAGTGTGTAAACAATCATCTCATCGACTAAAGTCATTTATCTTCACCAAAAGTGTTATTATCGCAATCGTGCATTTTTATGAAACAATTGGTAAACCTCCATAACTGGGAAGGTCATTTTTAAATTTTGTTCACGTCTTTAATGACATCCTGTGCGTAATGACTGACATGTTATTCTTTGAAATAAGCCGCTGACTAAATCCCATTCTATGATATGAATGTTGTTTCGTTATCACTTTGGATGTTGGAGATGCTTGAAAGACTCGCTGTTTCACAGAAGCCCTCTCCCTAGCCTTTGCATGGCATGGAAAAAGGGCCCCGCAACCGGTCATAAAGCAGCTAAGAGGGAGTGTTCAAACCTTTGCTAGCTGGCATCGTCCTCAACCCATGGTGAAGTCATGATTGGCTCTGTGCTGTCAGTCAAGGCTCTTCCACGCAGTGACAAACCATTCATGTGAACTAAGCTTGTCACGTAAGGGTATAAATGTGAGGCAGCTTCTCCCAAACTGTTGCCACAGACCGAGCGCAAAATTGTCGCAAATAATCATTGTATGCTGTGGCGTTAACATTCACTTCGGAACAAAGAACTGCTTCCCAAACGGCTCTGAACCGTTATTCCTTTGCAGTTGTCTCTGTTGGCGATTATCGTGCTCACCAGCATCTGCCAGGCCCAGATTTGTTATTGCCAAACAAACGGCGTGATTCATATTCGAAACGGCGTTTCACTGCTCCCAAATCAATGGCAGCAAGCTACGCCGCTCGGCTGTGTGTGACTTTGTGTAACCATTGTAAAGCCATTTAATGGCTCGACGGCGCATTATTGTGCTGACGCGTTGCTGAATGATTTGGAGCTCATGTCAAGTGTTGCAGCTTCGAGACAGATGTTACCGATGCTGCAGCAACTTCGGCTGGCAGGCCCGTTACTGAGCTTGTCAGCAGCCTACGCCCGTGACGCTGTCTGTTGTTGTTCACAAGCGTTTCACGCTTCGCAACAACAACACTTACGGTGACGGTGCAGTAACGAAACCGCTGACCGGAAGACGCGTATCTGACGACCGCCCCGCGTTAGTCGCCTCGAAACTTGCCAGCTGTCTAAAAATGCGCTCTTCTTCGACGCTTTCGTTGTCGCGCAACGGAAGCACTCGATTGCTGCAGGTGTATATGAAGTGCTGCACTGATCATGAGACTATTTTAACAATCAAGCCTAACATAATCTTATAATTTAACGCTGTTTGAACTGCTATCTTTGATGCTGGAAGACTACATGTGTTTGATGATGATGCCATTCCTTATTCGCTCCCAGCCGGCTCATTCAAGCCGTCCTCCCAGTGAAATGCCTCCTGTGGAAGGGACACACACACCTCCTGATAGAAGACTTCCTCTGTGAATAGTCAACATGTCGTGATGATGGGTGTCTTTCATCCACACTGTGAACTCTGATGGAGACTCTCGTCTGGTCTTCCAGATCTTTCAGGTCGTCAAACTCTGTAGTCGTTTATGCTTATCTCACCGTAGTTTCTTTGAGGTTCACTAGGTATTGTGCGCAGAAACGCCACCTTCTCCGGGATGGCTCGCTCATGACACAGTGCATTTCAGCATTGTGTGTGTAAATGCTGAAAGAGTATGCAAGAAAAGGTATCAAAGGCCAATGTTTGAGTGAACAGAAGACACCTCTCGGTAACAATAGAAATTACGAATCAATACCAGTGGATCAACACCGATCGCCCGCTAAACCGGAACCTGCCTAAACTACTGCAGGTCTCACACCTACAAATCAGTGCAATTAAATGACATATTTATGTCATAACCATTACTTTTTCTCCAATGATTAAACAAGCAAAGGTAAACTTAGTCATGTTCGATAGGACGATAATAAACATTTGAAAATGCTTTGCGCAGCAGAAGAGCAATTAGGCATTTTCTAACAAGACAAGTCAGAGTAATTACCTCGATTTCAGTGGTTTTCTCCCATTGAGTCGTGAACACTTTTGGTAAAAGAATCTTAAACACAGGTTCAAACGAACCTCCTCACCATTCAGATGGTTCTCTGGTGACGTGAGCTGACGGGCGATGTGTGGATTGTGAAGTATCAAACAGTGCATGTCAGGTTGAACAGCTCACGAACAGCGAAGAAAGAACTCTCTGGATATTGCTGTAGTCCCGGCCTGACTTGACGATAAGAGACCCGGAAATTATGTAAACAGACAAATAAAACAGGCGATGAATTAACCTCTGTATAAGCAACATAGCAGTTGACCCCAAAAGACAATGGATTTTTCTTGACTGCGTTCATTACTAAATGACTGACTTTAATTCGTCGTAAATAAAGACATGTTATTTCATTCAATGATTGAGCCTCAGAGCAAGGCTTCTTTCTTCGCGATGTCTTGTGTTCAGGCCAGTAGAAGAAACAGCGACCTCTTCATGAGGTGGCAGAGCTTATTCCTCTGTATTCTAGTGGCTGTCGCCTGGTGAGGCTGCCCTCAGAAATGAATCTCTCGTGCGACAAGCCTGAAACACAACATCTGGGATCTTGAACATGGATATACAGTATGGTCTTAATTACATACTACAACACTGGTTTGAAACTGTGGAGGTGCGTATGAAACTCTAACTATGACGAAAAAGGCCAGTGTCGTGTTGCTGAACGATATTGCGACAGTTTTCCTTGCTTATTCTTTCTGGGCCTGACGTGGCCTTTGGCTTCAGTTTCTGTAGAAGACTAGTAATTTGGCACTCAAAGCTCTCGACATGAGCAGGCGCTACCGCTCTCATTATTCTGAACAAGCACATTCAACTCCCGCTGACATCTTAGCCTCAATGACATGGTATAGATATCTGCAATACTAACCATATGTGACATGGTTTGACCAACTGCTGTGAATGCATTTTCAGCGAATTTTCTTGTGTGCGGCCCTGTCCGTTCCATTGAGTGCCAACCACCTGAAGTTCTGTAGTGAAGACCTGGTGAGCCAGGAAAGCTGGCTCCAGAATGAAGTGGATATGGGTATGATCTCCTCTTCAAACAAGCTGTGAACATCCAGCAGAGTGCAACATGGAAACAATGACATTACTACAACCAAACATTCAGGGATGTAGTGGCTGGTGCCACCCACCTCAACATCTTGAGTCTGCATCTGCATACCCGGTTTCTCAGTCTTTAGTGCCCTCCTATTCTGATGTAATGAATCTTTTCCTGAAGCACGCATGTTCTGAACATTATAAGCATGCGCGCAATCTGGACTGGGCTGGTATCAGCCTGACAGAGGTAACCTTTGACCCCGGTTGCTGCCCCACATTACAGTGCTTTTATTACTGTGTATTATTCCTGTACTTGATGTACCCATGACTCATTATTACACTTTATTTGTGCTTAGGAGTTTACTTCGGTATGAGTGATTGGCAAGATTTGTTGGGGACACCCGGACGACTAGGTGTGTTAGGAACAGTTGGCTTAGGGTTAGTGATTGAGGTCAGTTAGTGATTGGGGTAGAGACAATATTAATTGGGCCGAGCTAGGAACAGTGTTAAGTTAAAATTGTGTTGAACTAGGAACAAATTTGTGAGACTCAATGAACGTAACTAAGTGCTGATTAAAATTTGTTTGAAATGTTTGATAAGCTAGAGATGAGAGCAACCAATTAGTGAGAATCAGGTGTGGTAGAGGACGAGGCAATGGTGAGCAGGAATGGAACGAACATGAGCAAATTGGGAATGTGCGTGATACAACCTTGAAAACAGAGGGTATATTCAAGTAATTTGTGAACATATTTGTAATGAGTAAGCGTCTGTCTCCCAGAGATTGGAGTTGGGCATGAGGCCAGAGAGGTTGGTGAACTCGTCAAGAATATTTGGAGTCGAACATGGTCCGAAGGCCAGGCCAAGTTCGGGTGCTCTAGTGGACCGAGGTTAGCCATGGGAAGCCAGGGTGAGGTGGGGCTCCAGGCCTGGGAGACAGTTCGGAGATAAAATGATTCAGACAACAGTCATCAAGAAGGTCTGTATCTCACTGGGCTGATGACTGCTACAAGACTTTACATCTTCAGAAACATAACATATATTAATAAAATAATGAATACGAGTGCTAAAATAAGAGAGGAATAATAAGGATGAAATAGTAAATCCTAAGTCAAATCTGAGGAAAAAAATTTGAACCTATAAATATTCACTCAGGCCCAAACTGTGGCCTATGATAATTATTTCATCACGCTCTCTACTATCCACGCAATATAATCAAAAGACAAGAGGTACAGGAATCAAACAATACATAATAATCGTCATGACAGAAGTACAACAGATCTGTAACATCCTAAAGCAATTGATCAGTGAACTCCAGTGTCTAAGCTGACTCACAGGCGGAGACGGAAATTGCTGTGTGGCAACTCCTTTCTCGGTAAGGCTGGAGAATCGTGGTTTCACCATAATCGTGTCGCTCAACCCTCTGTCTTTGGTTTTACCACCCCATGACTGTCTCCCGATCCCAAGATGGAGACTATGCTGTATGAGCCTGAAGTGGGCATACAACACAGTGGATATATGCTCTGAATGTGGCTATATATGTTTTTAAGTCTGCATTATAATGCATTTAATGTCTCTCAATATGAAGTTTAAGATATGAGAACTTTCGATCACTTTTCAAACCACATTTCCAGTATCAGCTGGACATTATCTACGATTGGAGCTACAACCTGAATGCCTGTGGGTGGGAAACTTTTGTTTGGTAAATATTTATTATTCATCATTTCTTCTTTTAAATCAAAACTTGAATGTCGCTTCAGGGTTCTTATTCCTCTGTAAACTGAGATTACCTGACATCTTTCAGGCCTCATGTCATTGAGACTATTGAATGAATTTAAGTTAGTTAATTCCCAAACCTGATAAGTCCCCCTGAAATGGAGCCACGAGGCGGTATCCTTTCTCTTACATATGCTCCACGCCATTCTGGAAGTCTGATTACCTCGGCACAACACTCTCTCAGAACTGCCTGGCCTGAGCCTTAAGGCGAGAGAGGCTATTGTGGCCTCTCTATATCCCCAGTGGCGCCACTGTGAAGCAGTATGAACAGCGATTGATCAACTATATGTGTTTTGGATGAAGCTTCCCATTTGTGAAGGCGCATGTCTATCTGTTTTCAGCAAAGAAAACTTTTGGTTGCCAATTGTATTTGGTTTATCATTTTGATGAAAGACCTGTATCTGAAATTGTACTATGTATTGCAAATTATGTAATGTGTTGCAAATGATGTAATTCAAAATGTTGAAATTGAAGTCGAGTAATACCACGATCAAAATATCATCGAATACTAAGAATGCAACAATGTAGTCTTACATTTAAGGAGAGCAGTTTCTTCAAAAAACAAATGTACATTTGCAAAGCTTCAGGCAATTCTTTCCCGTACGTGCCTGTGTGCGGAAGTAGCATTGAACAAGTCACTTTCTGTGAGCTCAACTCCAACAATCCAGAGATAACCTGTCTGAGGCTAAGAGCACCTCAGGACTACCTGGCATTGCAACTGCCTGTAGACTATTTTGCTGTCTGAGCTGTGGCTTTGAAAGAAATTCTATGTGGAGAATAAAAGCATTTGTGGTATCTTTGAGCCCTTCAGCTATTATTAAATATAGAAACAACAACAACATACGATTGACCTTTAACCACACTGGGTTGGAAGTCATTAGCTCGTTTTCGACCACTCCACAGAACTGTGTTGACAACTATAGTTGGCAGAATCGGTGGGATCTTTACTTTGTGCATGACACAATATTTTCCAGCTGGTGTTGAACAATTATTCATATAATTCTGATATCTATTCAGTGATCAGACTACATACACTAAATTGACTTTAGCAGCAACAACGGAAAATTCCAGCGTCATGAAGCGAGGCTCTGATGGGCTGGGCGCTGCGACACTCACCGCTGGCTCGGTGTGGAAACATGATACTGCAAAGCCGGGTTAAACAATTGATTCCCACGAAACCGAAACATGGTATTTTATCTGCCTCACTAAGAAAAAGGTAAAACAACAGACAGAATTGTCTGTAAGTACTAGAAATGTAAGTATGTGACATGGTGAGTCAGGTGAAAGGTGTGCCTGGATGTTTCAGGCCTGCCTCGAAACTCAGCGGCGTATGAAAATCAAGAAATCGGCAGATCGAAAAAAAGGTTGTGAACCTCACAGAGTCTGGTTCATCATGAGGAGCAATTTCAAACGCTGAGAAATACCCGCGTTGTCTGGCCGCAAGCAATAATGGTACGCAGTATAAACACCATGGAACGCGCGGCCCGTCGCCGTTCTGCTCTGAAGATGAGCGTCTTTGATGCGAAAGATGCAAAATGTCACAGAACAGCAGCAAAAGAATAGCAACGAAGATAGTGGAAAACGAACGCAAAGTAATCTGCTATCACAATGAAGCAGTCTACCGCCGGCATGGCCTGAAGGCGCTCGGCAATAAGCCACTGTCAAACTACCACTGCATAAAGCCGGACGGTTGCGGCTGCGTGAGGACAAACTTTCGCGAATGTCTCTGTTCTGATTGCGCAAAAATAGTTTGTTTGGCCATAATGACCGTCGTATATTTGGAGAAAAAGGAAGACTACAAGCGCGGCATTTACCATCACTGGCACCGTGAAAGCGAAGTGGCAACATCTGCTGTGTAAACTGCGAAATATTGCACTTTACAAATAAGATGGCATCATGAAAGGAAGAATATGTTGATAGTGAAGCAGCATCTTGGGCATCAATCGAAGTTGAAGCAGATGGACAATGACTAACGCCTCCAAGGGTGTGGCAAAATAACTAAGTTTAACAAGGAAATCAGGTATTGGAGTGGCCATCCTGAAAGCCCTGACCTCAACCTACAGAAGACGATTTGTGGTAGACTGAAAATTATTGTGCGGCAAAAACTACAAACCTGACTCCCATTACCAGCTCTGTCTGAAGAATGGGCCAAATTCCATGGCGACTGACAAGATCAAACAATTTAAGTCAATGCTACTGAAATACTAATTGAGTAATATCTGCTACGATTTACTGAATGTGATGAAAATAAAGCATGACATTCGCATTCTTAAAATAGTGGTGATAACTGACACAAGACAGAATTTTTACTGAGACCAAATGTCGAAATTGTTTAAATATGGCGGCTAGGTAATGTAACTTCGACTTCAACTAAGCAACGAAAGAAGGATGTTCTGAGATCTGCTAACTAAACAGTATAATAATTCTGGACACAATATCACTGCTAATGATCTCATGCAGGGAAATAGAGAAACTGATCCCATATAGTGATGTATTTAGGCAGTAAGTAAAACTGCTGAGTCTTGAAGGCTCCTTCAGTTAGACTATCCTGTTTATCTGTAATATACTTATCATCTCATAAAAGCTATACTTATCTCCCGGATAATTGTGTTGGTGAGCAATGGGAACATGATTTGACATTATCTAATTGTCTGTTGCTTCGAAGATGTGCATTTGATCCATTATAACTAATTTGAGACCCCTTATCTATTCGAATTTTATCTGTTGTCTGATTGCTTTGCTCAATATTTTAAACTGATATGTTATTTCAACAAAGGTTGAAGCTTGTGTGCAGTGCAGTCTGAGTGTGAAGATCGCGTCCCTGAAGTGCTGTGGGTTGGTACTGACTCAGCTTTGATTCTTCAATGTGGTGTATTGGTGTGAGTTAGGAACTGGAGCGAGCAGGTAGTGCCTGTTATGAGAGTAAGCTGGATGATAAAGCGTCTGCTAAATGGCAGTAATGCTGAAGTAGCAAATGGTGAACCGCCGATGACGTCATGTAATTAGGGTTAGGGTTGAGAGCGAAATTGAGAACTGGGGTGGGAATTTACTGTAAATAATGTAAATAATGCGTGATTGCAATATGACCCACTCAGCAGTACATGAGCGGTCACACATTAACAAGGCACTATGTCTTCAGGTTTGCCCTTTATTTTTCACGGTGAACCGATTATGAAGTGTGGAACCAGCTCTCTGGTCTCTGAGTCTACAAGTCTTCATATGAAAAGAAATCGTTCATCCCCAGTGATGTATATCCTCGAAGGCTATTCCTGGTTTAGGCCAACAAAGCTTTCGTTAGACTCCTGGTATTCCCAGGCGGCAGAAGACCACTATCTTCTCATTATAAACTGTGAGTGAACAAGACGTGACAGTCTCACACGGCGAAACTGGCTTACACGAACTAACTGCAAGAAACTATAACTTGCATGTTAATGTGAATTATGATTGTGTTCTTTATCTGTTGGAACACACCTTATGACACTAGATCGGGATGCTGGCTCATGCTCATGTTGTACACTGTTCCCAGGCACGTGTTTCAAGCCATTCTGCCTCGGCCCTGACAGAAGATCCATGGCAAAAGAAAGGTACTGAATATCTTCAAGCAGTGCATAGATTCAATTCCATATTTCCATAATTTGAATGCATTATGGTCTCAATTGAAACGGTGCGCCAAAAAACAAGGAATTATACCATTCTCTATGTTTTGTTTGACTTCATTCTCCCTGCTGGCAACTAAAAATGTGCATGCTGCATTGAATCAGGTGTTGAGCAGACAACGTTCTGGTCTGAGTCGATATTCCGTGTTATCGACTGTTGTGGTCAGCTGAGATTCTGAGACAAAAGAAAGGCTGAGAACATTACCAAAGTTAAAGCTTGCTAATCTACTTGCCTTCAGATCTGAAGGCAAGGCAAATCAATATCATTGAAATATACTACTTTCATATTTCCATGTACCAACCGAAACAATGAAACTGCTGTGAATGAAATGAGTGAAGTTTCAGATGACAAGTTGATGTCTCTGCACCCGCCCTGTGGGTCGGTACAATCTCCAGCCAGGCAGACGGTGAAGGTGACCAGGTAAGCATGCTGTTACCTCTCCAGGTGCAGTGTCGGGTCTTCGGATGTGCTTCAGGCGCGTGCTGTTGGTGAGCATCGGTAAACCCTGAGAAGAAGAAGGGTGACTTGTATGAAGCTGGAAACACCATCGCGGCAATCTGAATACAATGGTAGAATATTCGGCATCTTATTACTGAACTAGAAATATGTGCGGCATTATTGTGGCATTGTGTCAAAAGGAGATATTTATCGCTGCCTGTAGATATAATTGTCCGCAGGTAATACTAACATGATTGTGGGCGTGAAGAAACTCTGGTGTGAACACCGCTGAGCTCTGTAGCTGAAACTGTATTCTTCTGATGACCGGACTGAAGGCGAGGAAGAAGAAGATCTTGGCTCTGCACGAACCTGAGAGAACAGGTATTAACTGAATGGCTAAATGAAATACCCAGGTTGTGATAACAAACACAGAAAACCTTTAACCGTACTTTTACCTCAAATAACCTACACTCCGGCTGTGCATTCTGTAATTGTATTTGTTGGTAGTCCCCTTACCGACCAGCCATTGAATCTGTCTCACTGCTGTTGTTGAGCCTGTTCTCTCACTCTGCTCTGCTCATTCATCTCACTCCTGTCTGTGTATGGTCTTGAATACTCTGGTACCTGGCAAACACATCGTACTGACTATAAGCATCGCCCAATCAAACAGCCCGATATCAATAGACCATTCATGAAACACAAGCGATTCTTGCGCACTTATCTTATTTCAAGATGATTTTTGAAATATTTTGCAGCCAAATATCTTTACATATATTGAAAATAGACTACACTAATGCGTGTGCTCTTTTTTTAATAAGCAAATGATCTATATGGGTAGATGAGTAAATAAATATAAAATAAACACTAATTTCAAGTATTATCACTCAATGTATAAAGATATTTAGGCTGCTTAATTAAACGAAAGAAATTGTTCATTTCGTGTCAATAGATATACTAAATAATCAGTCTATACATGTGGTCATACGAGGAATTATCTGACGAGGCAAGTCTATGACACAGCCTATTTTAACCCGACCTTCATGTTAACCAGGCAACATTGGTCTGAAGCATTTTGTGAACTGTTTGGAATGTCTCGTATTCTGACCTTAAACATTCTTTCTACTCTGTCTGCTTCACGCGAGAGAAGTGCTACATCAAACGTCTCAGTGAATTGGTTTAAATAAGTGCAAAAGATCTCTGGGTAAAGTGACATGTTGATGGGGATTTTATTAATACTGAAATACGACTATGTGACCTTGACAGAGTTTAATGCAAAACTCCCAATTCTCAGAAAAACTGAACAAATTCTAAGAAAAACATCGAAAGCAGCTTTAAATTCTTTCTGACCACCAGATGTTTTTAGCGCGATGTAATGTTTTCACTTGTTTTCTTTCAAGGCCAATGAAAGGCGCAATCAAGTATCTGCTGATAAGAAATTCGCGTGAGGTAAATCTGTGATGAAGAAAACATAATCAGGAATATTCAATCAACTAAATTTATTATATGCAAAATGTAATATGATAATGTGAGGAGGCCATATCTGGCTTTCACTGTACGCGGCAGGCAGTGGCTCTTCAAATACTCTGACAAAGCCTCCACTATCTGTTGGCCAACGAAGCAAGACTGAAGTCATTGGCGCAGAAGGCAGTCCCATCTCAAGCTCATTGTTCACGACATAGTTGCTATCGTATGGGCAGCACCCAAACCGTTCCTTTGTACTCCAATGTATATGTTGAGACAGTTTCACAGACAACAAAGGAAGCGTTGCTATCTGTGAGAAGTACAAATGTATCTCATCTAACTGCGTTGCGCTGAATAACGGCCTGTTATGAGAAACAGTTTATATCATGCAGTGATGAATGCATTCACTAAAGCTATTCATCATACAGATCAATTATGAAGAACCTTCACTAAAAGTATGCTCTGCCTCTCTCTTCTTTCTTCCGTCTCCCCATTCACTCTGCCTTCTGTTGAGCTGTTCCCATCTCTGCTGACGAGATCAGACACTCCTCATCCGTCAGTAACCTTCTACCTGTGTGAAGATCTGATACATAAGGCACACTGCATTTGCGGCTATTCACGCGGCGCTCGGCTCTATACACGCACACAAGCTGCACAAACACGCACGCACACAAACAGTGGAGTTTATTATTTCTTGGTGTATCATTAGTTCTGTCTGGCCTGGCGTGTTCATCAGCAAGATATGAAGAGCGACGACTCGGAAGTCTCAGACAAAACTCTCACGTGAGCGTGAACAAATCTATGGTGAGGTGTGGTCAGGGCGCGGAAGCCTTGGAAACTGGCGACTGGAGGAATGGCTGGCGGCGGCAAGCAATCTCGACGACAAGCAAGTCAGTATACCCTGGTTGCCGTAACTCGCTATCGCGAATTAGCATTCGGTGAGGAGCAGCTCATATCTCCAACAGGCCCAGGCTGCGGTATTCTCCATTCCCTTGACTCTGAGGCTCTGGAGTGCGTGAGCCACCTGCCACTGGGGCGCTCCCATCTCCTGGCTCCACCTTTCTCGGGTTCCATGTCTCGTCTGAGAGGAAAACATCCCCACCGGGCATGGCTGCGGCCACTGAGAGGCTCGCCTGTTCATGACTCTCGGCCCTCGCTGGAATTACTACGGCAGGAGCTCATCGCTGGATCTCGTCGGACTTGCTCTCTGGTGACCTGACCTGGCCGCAGGGGGTGGCGGCCTGGCGTCAATCGGGAACTGGGTGAACAGGCCTTCGATGGCAGGCTGCGGTGAAGATGCCTCGGGCCCGAGGTCGGGGACCTGCCTTTTCATCCTCTTCGAGCCACTCTGGTCCCTGTTCGAAAGCTGGTCGAGGCCTGGTGGAGTGTTTCAACCTCGGCCCCCTACTCCCGTCCTGGAGTGCAGTGGAGAAGCAGACATGGAAGGAAGGTGATGAATGCGGGAGATGTGAGTGAGGGCGAGAGGTTCGGGAGGCTCCCCAGGCAGCGGCTGACTGTCTCCGGAAGTCGGCACGAGGCGAGGCTGGGGTTCGGTTTCTTCCGCAAGTGATCCTGATGCGCGAGGCGCCTGTCCTTCTCCTGACCACCGCCTGTATTCTGCTGGCTCAACAGGCATGCCCATAATCTCCATTACAGCAGGGCTGACTGTTTCCCTCTGCTGGAAACCATATCACCCCCTGTGTCCTGCCCAACAGGCTGCTGCTTCTGGGCCAGCTGGCGAGGACTGGGCTGGCAGCCTGCTCTCTCTGCACCGTGGGCAGCTCTCTGCGGCCACAGCTGCAGCCTGCCTCTCCTGAGCCCCGTGACCTCTGTTCCAACTGGACTACTTTTTAGAGCCTTGGGCGCCTGAGTCTCTCTCCATCCATGGGTAAAGGCCTGTGGTATGCCCTTCCGTGAGCGTGACTGTAACTGTCTCGCAGCCAAGTACCAGGCTCAGCGTCTTCCTCTCATCTGTAGGGGGTCTGGGCGCCCAGCTGACTCATCGTCTCTCGGCCTGGCCTGAGCCTGGAGGGTGACCTCTGGTTTGGTCTCCTGCGCAGCTGACACTGCTCAGGCTCTGTGCTGGTACTGTCTTCATCGTCTGCGAGGCGGAAGCATTCAGTCGAGGCCTGTGATGGCCTGCCAGCTGACTGCCACAAGTGAGACATATCAACGTGAACTCACCTATTCATTAATTGACAAACCACTCTGTTTCTGCTATGTATGTCAGTGTGAAAATCTGGCAGCCATCGGGAAACCATGATGGCTGTAACTATTATGACAGCATAACCTATTGTAAAGGCAACTCAACAGCTAGACCAATAGCAATATCTGTCGTCTAACTACAGATTTGAAAAGTTATTTCAGAAAGACTTGCAGGCTACATTGTCATATTCTTCTTATCTTCCACCGCACTAAGTGAACTTGCATGAAGCTGACAAGCTGAGATCTATACAAACAGGTTCGGGTGCTTTGTGTATTTGTTCAAATACTTTGGCGTTTGATTGAATGACAGAAGGAGCAGATGAAGTGAGGTTGCTGGAACTGTTGCATTAATTCCATTACACATCAGGAGATGATCAGCTTTCAGCTAAAAACTGAAGGCAAACAGTATTTGAACCCGGAGAAGTACATGCTGGCAGAAGAACCTGGCAGATGAAAAGAAGATGATCTCAAACTCTGATACGGCAATCCCGCTGACATGTTCGATCCTTCGACGGCGTGTAATGACCGCGATATTTGGAAGAAGGAAGAGGAGTGAGTTCAAAAAGAAGAGGCATTACTTTATGATTTAAATGATGCTGAAGGCTCTTATTCCCAAATATCTATTAATATCTATTAATAATCGTGTCTTGTGACAAATATATGAGCATCATGCATTCTCAGCGTGCAACAATGCTTCTTCCCGGCTTCTGCACGAAGCATGAACGCTTTCTGAAGCTTGTTGATGATAAATGTAACAAGCTTGTCTTTCGCACTCAGCTCTCGAAACGTCATTTCAAAATATCTATTTGCAATGCCTGTAAGAGTGCTGCAATAATGTGGCGTGTGTAGTCTTGCTACGGCTGCTTTAATCTATTAACCAGTGTTTGTAGTGCTGAAGAAATACTTGGACACAGCGAGGAAAGCAAGAGGGTAGCTGAACTCTTTGCGCTTCAAGCCAGACTGGGGCATGGAAGACTCTGTGTGTGGTGAGGAGACACAATGCCGTTTTAAATAACCGGTGGCCGTGAAGGCACGCTACAGAAACGTCGCCTCATGCTCTTGAAATGAAGTGAATGTGCATGTTCGATAGAACTAAGTGTATGAAGCAAATATCTGGTCTATGAATATACATGGAAACTCCGGGGACAGATAACGTACCGATGAAACATACCAACCCACTGACGGAGAGACACATTATTAACGGCTCGACAACCCTTTCCTATGTAAATGAACTATCGAACTGCTCAGAAGTCTGTTCATTATTACTGAAACGAATACAAGTAGATATAAGATCAATTCGACAAAAAATTGAAGTGCCCCTTCAGTGATATGATGCAAAAATTCTGGCAAAATAACATAATATAGAAGTAAAAAGGCTGATAATGGGCATTATTCATTCTGGTATCAATTTGGAATTTAGACGTCCAGTGAGACAATAAAGACAACTATGAAACAACTGTTTTCATATTGGAAATCTCAGAAGCAGGCCTGCTGTCATAACCCGAACTTGAAAAAGGCATTTGATGGCGCGACGGGGAACTATATATGAAGTAACGCAATTTCAATTTTGGAGAATATAAGAACGGGTTGAAATGTCATGTATGGCAACTAGGTGTAAAATGGTAGTAATGGCTGTTTCTCGGTTAAATTTATCGGGAAGATGATGAATTTGTCCTCGCTCGACATATCTGTTATTGGCCGTCGAAAGATGTGCTATTAAACGAATCTAACAATAATGTCGGATTAGAAATCAGGCTTAAAACTAAAGTGTGTCATTATAAGCGATTGTCATGTTTTCTTTAAATCCGCAGCGGAGCTCCTCCGGCCTTTCATAAGTCTGAAATACATTCTAACACCTCTCTGAACCCCAACAAACCAAATAAATATGCTATGTGCGTGTTGAACTCTGAAGGCCTTACATTACCATGCAGTGAGAAGGCTAGTATTTGTTTCTTTCCATTTGAAAGGGATTTTCTATACAAGCATGTAAGTGCTGTAATTTTATCATGAAATTACACTTCGGCTGTGAGGGCAGAATCTAAACAAAATCGAGAAAATCACATTGTGTAATTTTAAGTAATTATTGCATTTGTGCATGACATAAGTATTTGATACATCAGCAATATATTATTCAAGAAACCTTTATTTGCAGTACAGAGATAAATCGTTTCTGAGTCTTGACCAGGGCTACTACACCTTCGAACTACAGCCCACTCTGCATGCAGCTTCTCAGATCATTCGGAACTGAGGCTATGCTAGGCAATATGAGCTTTCAGCTCCCTCAAGATGTTCTATTGGGTTGAATCTCGGAGACTGTAGGCTCACTCCGGAACCTTGAATGCTAACTAGACCATCTTGGGCCTTTTCTTCTTTAGTCGTTGTCGTGCGCAGAGGAGCAGCCCACGGCCCATCATCTAACAGAGTTGTTGGCTTAGATCTCGCGACTTCCAGTATTTATATCACTCTCTCTGTCTGAATGCCAATCATCTAGCTCACTGGCACATCTGAAATGATGTTTCCACCTCATCTTCACGACGAGACAGAGCAGGCTGGCCTGAGGTTGCTCATCGCTCTCTCTTCCTCCAAGCTATGGCAAATGAGTTTGGGCAAAAACTCTATTTTGTCTCATCCAGGCCATGTGACCTCCCATTCTCCTGAATCAGTCGATAACGGAAACTTCAGGCTTGAGCCACCAGATATAAGCCCAGCTGAGCGGGGAACTAGTGCGCTGCAGAATTATAATCCATGTCGGCGTGTTGTTGCTAATGGTTTTTCTTTGGACTGTGATCCCAACTCTCTTCAGGTCATTGACCGATCTGATTGGGCTGATCCTCACCTTCCTCATGATCATTGATGCTGCAGTGAGGAATGCTTGCATGGAGCTGAGCGAGTGATCGACCGTCATCTTGAGCTTCTTCCATTGTCTATGGAAGAGATGGCCAACGGTTGTTGGTGTTGCGGCTATCGCCAACTTTATTGCTTTGCTGACGTGTCTTATTGGCCATCGGCGGGCAGGTCTGAGGAGGAATTTTGTCGATGTTGTGTGAATGCGTATTGTCAATGTTGTTTGGCTCACAGTGTGGCTCTGCGTGTGTAGAGGAACGGAAATCTGTTGATGAGAGTGTAATGCTGAAATGTCTTTTATACGGAGAAATGGCAGTTCATGTAGTGCAGTGTGTGTGGCTCTGCTCTTTCTTTCAAAGTG